>NW_025380400.1:0-4704 GCF_016433145.1 Gracilinanus agilis | reverse complement strand
AGGCTACACAGGGGGAGTTACTTGGCCATCAAGGGTCAAGGACCTGTGCTAATCCCGTCATTGGGTTACCGCCCTGCCGGTGAAACGGAGACGGTCACTGTCAGGCAAGGTGTGTGGCCGTTCAGTGTCTGTTATTTCTACGTGATGGTATTGGACCATAGGGTACTTAGTGAGGGCCGAGTCAATTCTTGTTTTGATAAATCCGGTCAGGCGTTGGAAAGCCCAAGGGCCAAAGGTGAGGACTAGAAGGAAGATAATAAGGGGGCTAAAATGGTGGGGATCAGGGTAGAAAGCCAAGGGGAACCTTTTAGGAGATTGTTAAACCATTCTTCCTGAGCCTCGGCCTCCCTTTTTCTTAGGGCAAGGCGTTCTCGTAATTTTGCCATAGATTCCCTTACAATGCCAGTGTGGTCTGCGTAAAAACAACATTCTTCTTTCAGGGCTGCGCATAGTCCGCCCTCTTTCAAAAAAAGGAGGTCGAGACAGCGGAACGCCCCTCCGCATCCAGTGTGAGGAAGTTAAGAACAAAAAGGGCATGTGCAAGAAGCAGGGTCTGATTGCCACACAATGGGTAAAGGGTTTCTTGGGACTTGAGTTTAAAAAGGGTGTTCTTAAGGGTTTGATTTGCTCGTTCAACAATGCCTTGTCCTTGTGGGTTGTAGGGGATTCCTGTAACATGCTTTATGCCTAACTGAGGCTTGAAGGCCTGGCTGGTATAGCCGGGGCCATTATCTGTTTTGAGGGAGAGGGGCTTTCCTATCATGGACATAGCAAGGAACATATGCTTGATAACATGCCTGGTGGCTTCGCTGGGTTGTGCAGATGCAAAAAGAAAACCGCTAAACGTGTCAATGGAAACATGGATATACTTGAGTTTAGCGAAAGAAGGGACGTGGGTGACGTCCATTTGCCATAGGTGGCCGGGGAGAAGGCCACGGGGGTTAATCCCTAGATGGGGTTCAGGCAAAAGAGTAACACAAGAAAATTTAGTACAAGAGAAACTGATATTAAACCTTAACATTTGGGTATCTTTGCCAACATACTTCATCTCCAGAAATCATTCTTGGATAAGAATTGATCCTTCTAGGAAGTTTGATTCCTAAGTTGTTTGCAGAGTTGACAAGTGATGTTTCTGTTACAAAATATCCTTTTGCAAAGCTCACATTAATAGGACATCTATAAATACTTGAATTATTATTTTACAAATAAATTTCTTTATCTCCCAGATTCTGGAGGAAATCCAGAAAGTTTCAGGTTATATTTCCAAGCTCAAGATCTAATACTTCAATTGTGGTAAACTAAAGCTGCAAGCTACAAGTCATCTATCACTAACTTCATCTACTTCTCAAAGCATGTTCCCTAACAATTTGATAATTTCCAATTATCTACCTAATAGGTTGTTTGGGGAAATGGAAACTTTAATTGTATAATTTGCCTTATGTGCTGATTATGGGACTTGTCACAAAAAACAAACAGGGAAAACATTTCCTCATATCCCTACAAGACTGATCACTCAGTTATTCTTACATATTTTGGTAATAATTAACATCTCACACTTTAGTCACAAAACCTGAATTAAGGAACGGGAGTGCTGGATTGAGTAGCTTCATAGTAAATATAAAACAGGGCTGTAATAGAATCTCCAGTTTAGTTTCCTTTTACTTTAAAACATTGCTACATAGCTGATCAAATACCATCAAGATTATTCTGATTCATCATTTTTTTGTGTCTATTTTGCACTAGAATTCACACCTATTATTTATTTATCCATTAGAAACTCCATCTTTTGAAAATTACCAAATTCTTAGAACCTGTATTATTAAAACCCATGCATAGATTAACCACTTTAAAAATTTCTTGTGTATCATGATTACTTGCTGCTAGTTCTGACAGCACATACATTAAAAGAACATCTCATTTGAAATATCCCAAGTTCAAAAATCATTAGCAATACTTCTAATTGTGGAGTAAAATCTCCCTTTTGTCTTAAGGCTTAATTTTAAGTTGTCACAACATATGTTATTTGCTTTATAAATTTCCAAACCATATTTCCTTTGTATTAACTGTCTTTTATTCTCTATAATATCTGCAGTTTCCCTTTTTATCTTAAATTTATGCTCCAATTGTGGTGAATTAGGGAAACCTGAATTTTTGCACAATCATTATTGATGTTATAAAGTTGCATTAGCTTCTTGTTCATTTTTTCACTTTACAGAGCTAAGCTGGCAAGTCACACTTGATTGGTCACTGTACCTCTCTGAGCCTGTTCACATGAAGCTATTCTACATGTTTATTCTTACCCATAATAATATTTTTTTCTTTAAACAAATTGCATGTTATTCCTTAGATCATGAATTTCTTCTAATACATTGCACATGCTTTTAAAATAATTTTATATCCTAATAAATTACAATGCTGTCCAAATTTTTTATATTCATAATATACTAGATTCCTAATGCAAAAATATTATTTTTGAATTACCAAAATTTGAAACCCTAATGTTAATTATATTTTTACCTATTACTTAATATGATGGTACAGATCTTAGAGTAACAATTTTACATGTTCATATGTTTTCCCTAAATTCAGTTTGATAAGCATTTCTGGTAAGTCTGATCATTCCTACAGTGCAAATCCTAATAGATAGCTTTTCAATATAAGTTTTGTGCATTCTTAAATTTAACAGAAATTCCATTTTTAACTAGTAGTCAATGAATTTACACAATACCATCAGTACCTATTCAGTTCCTTAGCAAATATATACTCTAATGGGTAGAGAAAGGTCCATGAGTTTGGGGGAGAATGGGCGACGATTTTTAGCTTCTCATAGCTACTTCCTGCTGAACTGGGGCAGCGTGAATGATTCGCTCTCAACAAATAATTTTCTCATGGACCAGCCTCTGTCTAAAGGGATCTAATTTTGAAATGTAAGCCAATTGCATTGTTCTAATCATCTTTAAGTTAAATTTTTCACTAACATCAGTTTGATTAATGTTAGGTTGAACTCATGGTTGTTTAAAGAAGCTTTTTCACTCTTGGTTAAGCACTGAGCAAGACTGATGGTTTTTATTTATTTATTTATTTATTTTTTGCTAGCTAGGAAAGTTAAGTTGCACTTCTATACTTCTGTACACAACTAAGAATCATTGCTTTCTCTCTCAATAAGTTTTTCTTAGATTGCATTTTAGAATCTTTTGTAATTTTCATTAGATATATGTCTCAGTACTTAACCTGTTGATAGAATTTGGTGATGGGATCAAATTTGTCCCTTTTTCTGTCTTTTGATTTCCATGTTCCCTTTCTCATGGCCAGTGAGAAATGGAAGGGGAAATGTTTGACAGATTAGTTTGTTTAACTCTTGCCTTAATAAGAGCAGAGAATAAGATTTCTTTTAACCAATTAAATTATCTTAGAGTTAAAGACATTCAGAAATTACAATGTTATTTTCTGAATTTCTCTAACACCTCCGTCTGTCTTCCCCATTCCTCCGGAATGAATGAAGAAGAGAGAGAGTTTTATTTTTTCCCAACCTGAAACCCTCCCATTGTGATCACAGACAAACAACATGTAACACACAGACAGATCATGGACACATTTCCCGGGCATATCACACACACTCTGACAAATATAAAACATAAATTATA
This sequence comes from Gracilinanus agilis, assembly GCF_016433145.1. Classification (NCBI taxonomy): domain Eukaryota; kingdom Metazoa; phylum Chordata; class Mammalia; order Didelphimorphia; family Didelphidae; genus Gracilinanus; species Gracilinanus agilis. Next base: position 1,060 of record NW_025380400.1, on the reverse strand, counting down.
TAAGCTAGATTTTTCTTTTCATCCTGGCAAAAGATCAATTGTTACAATTCATATCTCCATGACTAAAAATTCTGTGAAAAAGAATGAGTCAGAAAAGGGTTAATTCTTAACAAGGAGCTGGCTGACATATGATGAATTTTGTTTCTTAATTACCTTTCTTCATGCTTCAATAAGTATCCTAAAATAAATACACTTTTGCTTCTTCACTTTTCTGTGAAGTGGGTTTCTGCTACCTGCCTGAATAATTCCAGGTATGCCACATTACTGGAAAGATTGATATAGCTAAGTGAAAATTGTTAAAACTTTTTACATTGTCTGTGGCCATCACCAATTGGGCTCCTTCCAAGGGAGAAAGAAAAAAACTATGACAAAACTGGTTTTTCTAGCTGAAGCAAAGTAGCCAGCCGCTTCTAAAAAGGGGGGCAGAGAGGAAAATTTCTGGTCACTTTTAAATTTGCCGTTTAGTCCTAGAGAAAAATGCGCTTTTCCTGGTGTCCTTCTAAGAAGGGCCCAGTGCCCTAATGCTTAATTTTGAGTAGGGGTGGGAGCTTGCTCAGGGCTCCATCCCCTTTTCCCCCCCGAAGTCCTCTCAAAAGGATCCGGTGGTCTTAAACAAATTTTTCTTTTTTACCCTAATGCTTCTCTCCCTGAGGCTATTTTTAAATTCCTTAACATATAGGGCTTCCTTTGAGAGTGTTTTCCCCATTTTTCATTCACGCTGTCATAACAATCACTTCCCCACGTTCTCGCCAATCTCCTCGCGGAGGTATGGAAACGGATAAACAGATCAAGGGAACGATCAGAGTATCGAAACCCTTGTCATACCAGGCACACACACACTCATTCTGGGGTATTCACTCCAAATTCCAGCCTGATTGCCTATGGGGGATGGGACGACTTACCCTGCCTCAAGGCTGTCTGTTCAGCCTCTACCCTGCTTAAGTCCGCGGCCGCGGGATGCCTCTCAGTCGTCCGGTAAGCTGCGTTCGTCGAGCCACGCGTTGGGCGCCAGATATCCGGATCCAGCCGGATACAACCGCGAGAGACCCGTGAGTCAGCC
>NW_025380399.1:0-4847 GCF_016433145.1 Gracilinanus agilis | reverse complement strand
CCCCCCATAGCCTACGCACATTTCCACTGGTTTTAACATGTGTCATCAATCAAGACCTATTTCCACATTATTGATAGTTGCATTAGTGTGGTGGTTTCGAGTCTACATCTCCAGTCATGTCCACATCAACCCATGTGTTCAAGCGGTTGTTGTTCTTCTGGTTTCCACTCCTGTAGTTCTTCCTCTGAATGTGGGTAGCGTTCTTTACCATAAATCCCACAGAATTGTCCTGGGTCATTGCATTGCTGCTGGTACCAAAGTCCATTACATTCAATTTTACCACAGTATATCAGTCTCTGTGTACAATGTTCTTCTGGCTCTGCTCCTTTCACTCTGTATCACTTTCTGGAGGTCTTTCCAGTTCACATGGAATTCCTCCAGTTTATTATTCCTTTGAGCACAATAGTATTCCATCACCAGCAGATTCCATAATTTGTTCAGACATTCCCCAATTGAAGGGCAGACCCTTGTTTTCCAGTTTTTTTGACACCACAAAAAGCGCGGCTATAAATATTTTTGTACAAATCTTTTTATCTATGATCTCTTTGGGGTACAAACACAGCAATGCTATGGCTGGATTGAAAGGCAGGCGGTCTTTTAGAGCTCTTTGGGCATAATTCCAAATTGCCATCCAGAATGGTTGGATCAGTTCAAAACTCCACCAGCAATGCATATTAATTTTGCCACATCCCCTCCAACATTCATTACTCTCCCCTGCAGTCATTTTAGCCAATCTGCTAGGTGTGAGGTGTTACCTTAGAGTTGTTTTGATTTGCATTTCTCTAATTATTAGAGATTTAGAACATTTTCTTATGTGCTTATTGATAATTTTGATTTCTTTCTCTGAAAATTGCCTATTCATGTCCCTTGACCATTTATCAGTTAGGGAATGGCTTGATTTTTTATACAATTGATTTAGCTCCTTGTATATTTGAGTAATTAGACCTCTGTCAGAGTTTTTTGTTATAAAGATTTTTTTCCCAGTTTGTTGTTTCCCTTCTGATTTTGGTTGCATTGTTTTTGTTTGTAAAAAACCTTTTTAATTTAATATATTCAAAATTATTTCTTTTACATTTTGTAATTTTTTCTAACTCTTGCTTGGTTTTAAAATTTTCCCATAGATCTGACAAGTATACTATTCTGTGTTTACTTACTTTACTTGTAGTTTCCTTCTTTATATTCAGGTCATTCACCCATTCTGAATTTATCTTGGTGTAGGGTGTGAGATGTTGATCTAAACCTAATCTCTCCCATATTGTTTTCCAATTTCCCTAGCAGTTTTTGTCAAATAGTGGATTTTTGTCCCCAAAATTGGGCTCTTTGGGTTTATCATAGACTGCCTTGCTGATGTCACTTACCCCAAGTCTATTCCACTGATCCTCCCTTCTGTCTCTTAGCCAGTACTATATCATTTTGATGACTGCTGCTTTATAGTATAGTTTAATATATGGTACTGCTAGGCCACCTTCCTTCATGTTTTTTTTTTCATTATTTCCCTTCATATTCTTGATCTTTTGTTCTTCCTAATTAACTTCATTGTATTTTTTTCTAATTCAGTAAAAAAGTTTTTTGGTAGTTTAATAGGTATGGCACTAAATAGTAAATTAATTTGGGTAGAATGGTCATTTTTATTATGTTTAGCTCATCTTACCCATGAGAACTCAATGTTTTTCCAATTGTTTAGATCTAGTTTTAATTGTTTGGAAAGTGTTCTATAGTTGTGTTCATATAATTCCTGTGTTTGTTTTGGTAGATAGAATCCTAAGTATTTTATATTGTCTAGGGTGATTTTAAATAGTATTTCTCTTTCTACCTCTTTCTGCTGTGATGTGTTGGAAATATATAGAAATGCTGATGATTTGGCAATGCTTTTTTTAACCTAGTGTCTGAGACTATTTTAATCAATCAACAAGTACTTATTAAGCACTAAACTAAGTATTTGGGGAGCTAGATGGCCCCATAGTGCATAGAGTGTCTGGCTTAGAGTCAGGAAGACTCATCTTCCTGAGTTCAAATCTGACCTCAGACACTTATCAGCCAGATAACCCTGAGAAAGTCACTTAACCCTATTTATCTCAGTTTCCTCATCTATAAAATGAGGAGGAGAAGGGAATGGCAAAGCATTCTGGGATCTTTGCCAAGAAAACCCCAACTGAAATCACAAAGAGTCAGATGCAATTGAAGAATAATAAAAAGATGCTGAACCCTGGAGATTTAAAAAAAAAAAAGTAAAAGCATGGTCCCCTTTCTCAAAAAGCTCAGATTCTAAAGTGGAGAGACAGCCTGCAGAGCACTACGCACACACAACATACATACATATATATATATACATATATATATATTCATATCCTGGGAAATGATGGATGCCACCTTGAATGACAGAGAAGGCAGTTGGAAGACATGAAATGTTCCCAGGTGCCATGAGCCCAGGGGCAAGCATCGGTTGGCCTGGCAGTATAAATAACCCTGACAGCCACTTGGAAGGGATCTTGGGTCTTTGGACTCTTTTAGGTCTTTAGGTCTCTTGTTCTTTCTAGCTCTTTAGGTCTCTAGGTCTCTGGGTGGTGAAGGAAGGCAGGGAGGTCTACGAAGAAGAAGGTAGGAAGAATCTGAATATTTCCTGAAGACTGTGAGAGCTAGTGCATCACCAAATACTGATAGTGAGAAAGCTGAGAGAATAAGATTACCAACATAGCTGCATCAACAACCGTCTCTATTCTTTGGCTTGGCTGTGGCCAGGCTAGGCCAGAGGTGTAGTAGAAAATAAAGCTCCTGCTTCTTCTAGATCAATAAGCCTCCTGTACTGATTGTCAACTAGTTATAGATATTTGGTTGATAGGGTCTCCAATCCCCAATCCTTGTCCTGTTTATCCTTTCCCTGATTATAGATAAAGAAAGTTTAACAAGTACCTTCCTGAGTGGTCTTTATATCACGACCGTTGGGGAGGGAGTCAATGCAGTCAGATATCAAACGTAATCCAAGGCAAACCAAAAACCCTATAATAATTTATCCAACCCCAGGTTGGACCTGAAAGGGTTATCCATCCACCTCACATTTCGGGGCCCTCCCTGGGCAACTGTTAGAGAAAAGGGGAAATTATAACAACTATCAAGGGTGATCGGGGTTGGTGTTCCTCCATCATCTGTAGCTAGGGAGAATACAGATAGATACACTCACATCACTATATATCTATATCTCCCTAGGCCCTTTTTTGTTATAACACAGGTGATTACAGAGGGACCACACGAGCAGTTGAGAGGAAGGGAGGAACTGGGGAAGATTTCTTACAGAAGGTGGCATTTGAACTGAATCTTGAAGGGAGTCACAGGGTGGAGAGATGAGAAGGGAAAACATTCCAGGCATGAGGGAGAGACAGAAAGGGCATAGATTGGGGAGGAGTATGGCATGCAAGGAATCAAAAGTAGGCCAGTGCAGCTGGCTTCAAATATGCAGAGGAAAGAAAAGTGTGAGAAGCCTGGAAAGCAGGGGCAACTGGGTGGCTCAGTGGATTGAGAGCCAGACCGAGAGATGGAAGGTCCTAGGTTCAAATCTGACCTCAGATACTTCCTTGCTATGTGACTCTGGGCAAGTCACTCAACCCTTGTTTCCTAGCCCTTATTGCTCTTCTGCCTTGGAACCAATGCACAGTATTGATTCTAAGACAGAAGGTAAGGGTTTAAAAAAAAAGACTGGAAAGGAAGGGGGCAGTTGGTAAAGGACCTTAAAAGCTATACAGAGACTTTTGTAATTGATAAGTTATAGGGAGCCACATGAGTTTATTGGGCGTAGGGTGACATGACCAGACCTTTACTTTAAGCTAGTTTTACAAGAATGGACTGGAGTGGGGAAAGACTTAAGGAAGGGGGAAGTCTCAGATTAGTTGTCTTCTAAAGGACCTTTGCAACTCCACATTGTTGATCCTTTCCATATGTTTCCATAAGAATATTTTCAAAGCTGGGCAACTAGGTGGCTCATTGGATAAAAAGCCAGGCCTGGAGATAGAGACTTCATAGGAGTTCTGGGTTCATATCTGTTCTCAGCCACAAGTAGCTGTGTGACCCTGGGTAAATCACTTAATACCAAATGCCCATCCCTTACCACTCTTCTGCCTTGAACCCGCATCAATTCTTTTTTTTAATTTATTTTTTTAAACCCTTAACTTCTGCATATTGGCTCCTAGGTGGAAGATTGGTAAGGGTGGGCAATGGGGATCAAGTGACTTGCTTAGGGTCACATAGCTGGGAAGTGTCTGAGGCCAGATTTGAACCTAGGACCTCCTGTCTCTAGGCCTGACTCTCAATCCACTGAGCTACCCAGCTGCCCCCCTTAGAATCAATTCTAAGACAGAAAGTAAGGTTTTGTTTTGTTTTGTTTTTAAAGAACACTTCAGGGTTCTAAAATGTATGACGTTTTGTTCACTCAAAAGTGAACAATTTTTCCAAATCCCTGAAGATTTACTGGATTAAATAGAGATGAGAATATTTTTTAGTAAACTGAATTGAAAGGAAGATTTCCTGCCTTTTTTTATACAAGTACATTCTTAATAATTTTGTCTGGAACCTCATACTTCTGTGTTCTGACTTTCTGGAGTCTAGGTGTATTTGTGAAGGAAATAGTGAATGTCAAAGTGCTTTACAGATCATAATACTCTACAGACACGTGAGCCAGTATTATTGGCAGAGTTGGAGAGGGGAAATGCTGTGAAATGTGCTTGAATAACCCTTGGTAAACTTTCTTTTATCCTGAAGCAATAACTTTCAAACTCTATCCCTCTGATGCACCAGGGAGAGGGCAGTTTTCTTCATCTCTCTCTCTCTCTCTCTCTCTCTCTCTCTCTCTCTCTCTC
>NW_025380398.1:0-2063 GCF_016433145.1 Gracilinanus agilis | reverse complement strand
ACAATTCTGAGGGATTTATGGTAAAGATGCTACCCACATTCAGAGGAGGGACTGCAGGAGAGGAAACATATAGGAAAAACAACTGCATGAACGCATGGGTCGGGGTGGACATGATTGAGGGTGTGGACTCGAAACTACCACACCAATGCAACTACCAACAATTTGGAAATTGGTCTTGATCAAGGACACATGACAAAACTAGTGGAAATGCGCATCGGCCATGGGTGGGGGGAGTGCGGGGGGGGGTGAAGGGGATAAGAGGAGTATGAATCAGGTAACCATGTTAAAAATGTATATTAATAAATGTTAAAAAAAAAGAATATAGAAAAAAAAGAAAGAGGGTAAAAAAAATTTTAAGCTGTAAATAACCTTTAATTTTTTATTTGAAAGGATATCCTTTATTTATTTCAGTCTTTTAAGAAATTAATTAACTAATTAATTAATTAGGAATATTTTCCATGGTTACATGATTCATGTTCTTTCTCTCCCATCCTTCTACCCCCTCCTATAGCCAACATTCAATTTCACTGGATTTTACAAGTGTCATTGATCAAAACTTATTTCCATATTATTAATATTTGCATTAGGGTGATCATTCAGAGTCTACATCCCTAATCATATCTTCACTGACCCATGCAATCGAACAGTTGGGTTTTTTTCTGTGTTTCTCCTCCCACAGTTCTTCCTCTGAATGTGGCTGGTTTTCTTTCTCATAAGTCCCTCAGAATTGTCCTGGATCATTACATTGCTGCTAGTACAGAAGTCCATTACATTCAATTGTGCCACAGTGTATCCATCTCTGTATATAATGTTCTCCTGGTTCTGCTCTTCTAACTCTGCATCAATTTCTGGAGGTCATTCCAGTTCACATGAAATTCCTCCAGTTCATCATTTCTTTTAGTGCAAAGCATCCCATCACCAACAGATACCACAATTTGTTCAGCCATTCCCCAATCGAAGGGCAGGCCCTCAAGGAAAAAAAAAATTTAGGGACTCAATAAGTTCAAATAATTTGTATTCCTATAAGAAAAGATTATATTGGTAAGTCTTAAAAATTGTTATTTCATGTAACCTGGAAAGACCTCCAGGAATTGATGCAGAGTGAAAGGAGCAGAGCCAGGAGAACATTATACACAGAGACTGATGATACACTGTGGTAAAATTGAATGTAATGGACTTCTGTACTAGCAGCAATGAAATAATTCTGGACAATTCTGAGGGATTTATGGAAAAGATCTCTACCCACATGCAGAAGAAGAACTACAGGTGTAGAAACACAGAAGAAGAAGAACTGCTTGAACACATGGGTTGATGCAGACACAATTTGGATGTAGACTCTTACTGACCATCCTAGAACAATTATCAATAATATAGAAATAGGTCTTGATTAATGATACATATGATAATGATAATGGTTACATGAAGAAACCAGTGGAAATGTCATCAGCTACGTGGGGTGGGGAGGTTGGGGGAGAGAGAGCAACAACATGAATCATGTAACCATAGGAAAAAAAATTAAAAAAAAAAACTGAGATGATTTTTTAAAATGTTATTATAATCAGGGTAGCTAGAAGAAGTATACTTAGAAGGTACAGTGACAAATTGTATAGGATGATGTGTCAAAAATAATTTTAAACTAGGGGTATAAAAGAGGGTAATACTAAGAGAAATGGGAAAAGAGATAAAATGGGGTAAATATATATCATAAAGAATTGCACAGGGAGAGAGGGGGAGAAGACAAATACAATGGAAGGGTGGAAGAGGTTGGAGACAGGTAACACTTAAATCTTATGCTCATTGAAATTGACTCAGAGAAGGGAAGAACAATCAGATCCCTTGGGGCAAAGAATTTTATCATGTCCCATAGAGACATAGAAGTGTAATAAAGCAGCTGGTGGGAAGGGGAGCAATACAAAGGAGGGAGATGTTGGGGGGTTGTTTAAAAGGCAAGAAAGAAAGAAAGAAAGAAAGAAAGAAAGAAAGAAAGAAAGAAAGAAAGAAAGAAAGAAAGAAAGAAAGAAAGAAAGAAAGAAAGAAAGAAAGAAAGAAAGAAAGAAAGAAAG
>NW_025380397.1:0-8114 GCF_016433145.1 Gracilinanus agilis | reverse complement strand
ATTATGCAGTGTAAGATTTTATTATTTTATAATATTATTAATATATTATATATTTAATATGTATTTTTGACTAATCAAAAAGCATTTATTAAGTATTAGTCTCATGACAATTTCTTTAATAACAATGTACTTTATAGTATTATGTAGTATAATAGAAGGCAGTAAAGAGCAGTATGGTGTTCTATAGTTCATTTAAAAAAAACATACCAAATAACAATGGCTAGTCCTATTTAATATTACATTTACATATTTTCCATTACTGCATCATATATACAATTTTATGTAAATAAGAGAGGCCTATTTCCCACAATTCCCATTGTTTATGACTGATATTCTTTTGCTTCTTCAGTAACACTCTATTAACTTGGTTATTATTTTTATCTTTTTCCTCATTTTGCTTTTAGTTATGTAGGAACAAGGCAGTTTCCTATAAGCCAAAACAGCTAACTACCCTATTGCATGAGACGTGAGGTGAAATCACTTCATATTAAATTTTACAGTATCACTATCAAAATGAGTTACTTTTTAAGAAAAGTGGCTTCGTTCATGTGTGCATCATTAACAAGGTTTTGACTTAAAATTCTTTGAGGTTAAAACTAGATGAAAGTGTTTATCCTGGAGGCTGGACTAAAGTCTGAAACCCAGACTTCTGGCTTAAGATTGCTGCAGTGTAGAAGCAGGACCCTTCCTCTCCTCATTACCAACTGCTATATGGTATCTCAAAAGGACAAAAAAATCATGTTCAGATAAATGAAGGTACTCCACAGTAGGGCAAACATTAAAGGTAGGTGGGATTTAGGCATTTCCACGCTAAAGGGGGTAAAATAGCTTCCACCAAAACGCAAGCAGAACAACCCTCCCTCATCCCACTTAAGATGCCAGAGTCAGAGCCAGGACGCTAGAATCAGAGCAAGCAAGGGGCAATATCTAGGTCTTTGGGAGCTGACTAAGACCACCATGGACTTAGTTCTGAGAGCAGCTAGACATGGGATCCTGGGAGGCCAAAAGAGTGCAGACATTTGGCTCTGAGACAGGGGTGCAGAGGGGCAGTACACAGTACAAGCTGTGTAAATTTGAAAAGTAGCCTCAGGCAAAACAAAACAAAACAAACAAACAAACAAACAAAAAAGCTCCCTAGCTCCATATACAGAGAGACTGCCCTCCTCACTCAGACTTCTGGCTAGGAAGGGAAGGAAAAACCAGCATAGTAATGGCCAGCAATGCCCAAGAAATACAATCTTCAACCACCAAAAAGAACAAGAGAAAGGCATTGACCCTGGATAATTTTTATAGAGAAAAAATAATCCAAACTATAGAGGAGACAGTAGAGGATGACAAACAAGCAAACACATCCACATTTAAAAAAAAAAAAAAGAAATGGATCACAAGCTCTCTAAGAAATGAAGCTGGAATTTGAGAACTAAATCGAAAAGATAGGAGAAAATTGGCAAGAAAAGAGGGAAATAGTTCACAAAGCAAATAACAGTTTAAAAAACAGAATCTCAACCTTGGAAAAAGACATCCAGAAATTGAATAAAATGATCCGCAAATTGAAGAATAGAAATGACCTGCTAGAAGCTATAAGAAGCAGCATAGACCAAACCAAATAGGTAAATAAAATGATCATAGTGGAAAACTAGTCTTTAATGCCGAGAATTGGGCAATTAGGGACTAATGATCTCACAGGACAGCAAGAATTAATCAAGCAAAGTAAAAAGACTGACAAAATAGGAAGAAACATGAAATGCCTCACTGAGAAAATGACTGACCATGAAAACTGGTCTAGAAGAGACAATTTCAGAATCATAGGCATACCTGAAAACCCAGAAATCAACAGAAACCTTGACATCATACTGCAAGAAATTATCCAAGAAAACTGTCCTGATGTGCTTGAATAAGAGGGTAAAATAGACAATGAAAGACTCCATATATCACCCTCTACACTAAATCCTCAAAAGAAATCCTCCAGGAATGGAATTGCCAAATTTAAGAGCTTTCAAGATAAGGGGAAAATATAGCAAGAAGCCAGACAGAGACAATTCAGATATCATGGAACACAAATGAAGATTACACAATATCTGGCAGCGTACACACTAAGGGATCACAAAGCTTGGAATATATTAATAAAGGCAAGAGAATTGGGTTTACCACCAAGGATCACCTACCCATCAAAACTGACTATATACTTCCAGGGGAAAGTATGGATATTCAACAAAATAGAAAATTTCCAAGTATTTGTAAAGAAAAGACCAGAACTAAGCATAAAGTTTGATATCCAAACATAAAAAAAGAGAAGCATGAAAAAGTAAATAAGAAAGAAAGGGGAAAGAAAAAAATGTATTAATTTTCTTCTTTAAGGGCTTCAATGAGATCAAGTTGTTTATATTCCTATATGGAAAAATGTTATTTGTAACTTTCAAAAGTTGTATTCATTATTAGAGTAATTAGAAGAATTATTCATAGGTAGAGGTTGGGGTACTAAGTAGTCTAAGATGATATGTTTATGCAAAAAAAAGAAAAGGGGATGGGGGGATAGAAGATGGCACCAAGACAAACTTGAAGGAATAAGAAAAATTAGATAATCTATACCACACAAAGAGGTGAATAGGAAGTGGAGGGGAAGAATTCTGTTATAAGAAGGAGAGGAAGAGAGAATTAATATGTAATACTTAAACCTAATTCTCAGCGGAATAAATTCCAAGAGGGAAGAGCATCTAGATCCATTGGGGTATTTAATTCAATCTTATCCTACAGGGAAATTGAGAAGGTAAAAAACCAAGGTGGAGGGATAGTGAGGGGAAGTGGAGTACAAAAAAATGGAAAGAGAGAGGGGAGGGAATTTAATAGACACTAAAAAATAACAAGAGGGGAACAAAAATGGAGGGAGTAGAAAGGGAAATAAAATAAGGATGGTGATTAGGGGGACTTATTAAAAGCAATCACTGATTTAAAAGGAAATAATGAAAGAAGAAAGGGCAGGACTAGGAGAAGAAATGAAAATGTTGGGGAATACACAGGTGGTAATCACAACTCTGAATGTGAATAGAATGAACTCACCCATAAAACAGAAGCAAATAGCAGAATGGATTAGAAACCAAAATCTTACCATATGTTGCCTACAAGAAACACACATGAGTCATATAGACACACACAGGGTAAAGATAAAAGGCTGTAGGAATATCTATTTGGTTTTGTAATGGGGGAAAAGGGGATATTGATTGAATATATTAAAGGGTTAGGTCTCCAGGGAATTGAATAATTATCAATTCCCAATTAAAGAACAACCTCAAGTAAAAATGACTTTTATGGAAGGTTATTTACAAAATATAGGAGAGAGTGGAATTAGAGAGATGAGAAGAGGATAGAATAAGAGATTTGTATTTGAGTCTGGGCTTTACTCCAGCAGGGCTCCAGAGGCCCAGTCAGAGCCTAAAAGTCAATTAACAAGGGTTTTAGCCACAAGGGCTTCTCCCAATCAAGGGAACCTCCCAGAAGCTAGTATCTCCTGGGAGGTTAAAGGAGTCAGCCTTATTCACTCACCATGTGTAGTTTTAAGAGAGAGATTTAAGAGCAGTATCCCCAAGGTCTCAGGGTCCCAGGTCCAAAGATCCTTCACATCCAAGCAAGAACCAGAAGAGAGCCCTTAGCTCACTGAACTCTGTTTTTAAAGGGGCCTCTTTTGCATCACTTCCTGTGCCTTCCTCTTAGTTTACATGTCCAATCAAAACAGATGCTTTTCTTAGGACTTTCCAGGAGGCAGTCAGTAAATTCTGATTTGTCACTCACTCTAGCACACATGGGTTACAGACCACACAACTTGTGAGTTAAATGGAAACATTTTCACCTTTGGTGATTAAATCTAAAGATGGCAGGATAGATTTAAACTCATTATCACAGTTTCAACTGAGAAAAAAAAAAGGCAGGAGTTGAAACCACAATATCTGACAAAGCCAAAGTAAAAATAGATCTCATTAAAAGAGATAGGGAAGGTAATTACATCCTGATTAAAGTCAGTTTACAGAATGAGGAAATATCAGTACTCAACATATATGCACCAAATGGTATAGTATCAAAATTTCTAAAGGAAAAAATAGTGGAGTTAAAGGAAGAAATAGATAATAAAACTATTCTAAAGGGAGACCTGAAACTTCCTTTATCAGATCTAGATAAATCAGACCAAAAAATAAATAAAAAAGAGGTAAGAGATGTGAATGAAATCTTAGAAAAATTGGAGGTAATAGAAAAATAAATAGGGACAAAAATGAATACATCTTCTTTTCAGCAGCACATGGTAAAAGATTGACCATGTATTTGGGTATAAAAGTATGGCAAACAAATGCAAAAAAAAAAGCAGAAATAATTAATGCAACTTTTTTCAGATCATAATGCAGTAAATAATTATCAAGGGTACATGGAGAGGCAACCCAAAAACTAATGGGAAATTAAATAATATGATTCTCCAAAATCAGTTAGTTAAAGAACAAGTTATAGAAACAATTAATAATTTTTTGAAGAGAATGTCAATGAGGAGACATCATACCAAACTCTATGGGATGCAGCCAAAGCAGTACTCAGGGGGAAATGTATATCTTTGAGAGCATATATTAACAGATTAGGGAGGGCAGAGTTCAATAAATTGGGCATACAAATTAAGAAACTAGAAAGAGGACAAATTAAAAATCCCCATATGAAAACTATATTAGAAATCCTAAAAATCAGAGGAGAAATTAATAAAATTGAAAGTAAAAGAACTATTGAATTAATGAATAAGACTAGAAGCTGGTACTTTGAAAAAAAAACAAAAAAATAGATAAAGTACTGGTTAATCTAATAAAAAATGGAAAGAATAAAATCAAATTAACAGTATAAAAGATAAAAAGGAAGATACCTCAATTCTAAAGAAGAGGAAATTGAGGCAATCATAAAAAACTATTTTGCCCAATTATATAGCAATAAATGCAGGAATCTAGGAGATAAGAATGAATGTTTACAAAAATGCAAATTGTCTAGATTAACAGAAAAAGAAATAGAATACTTAAATAACCCCTCATTAGAAAAAGAAATTGAACAAGCCATCAAGAAAAACTAAGAAAAATCCCCAGGGCCTGATGAATTCATAAGTGAATTCTATCAGACATTCAAAGAACAATTAATCCCAATACTATACAAACTATTTGACATAATAAGCAAAGAAGGAGTTCTACCAAATTCCTTTTATGACACAAATATGGTACTGATTCCAAAGCCAGGCAGGTCAAAAACAGAGAAAGAAAACTACAGACCAATCCCCTTAATGAACATAGATGCAAAAAATGTTAAATAGAATACTAGCAAAATGACTCCAGCAAGTCATCATGAGGGTTATTCATTATGATCAGGTGGGGTTTATACCAGGAATGCAAGGATGGTTCAATATTAGGAAAACCATCCACATAATTTACTACATCAACAAACAAATGAACAAAAATCACATGATTATTTCAATAGATGCAGAAAAAGCCTTTGAAAAAATATGACACTTCCTATTCCTATTGAAAACTCTAGAAAGTATAGGAATAAAGGGGCCTTTCCTATTAATAATGAAGAGTATATATTTAAAACCATTGGTAAGCATCATCTGCAATGGGGATAAATTAGAAGCCTTCCCAATAAGATCAGGAGTGAAACAAGGATGCCCATTATCACCTCTGTTATATAACATTGTACCAGAAACACTAGCAGTAGCAATTAGAGAAGAAAAATAAATTGAAGATATTAAAATAGGCAATGAGGAGCCAAGCTATCACTCTGCAGATGATATGATGGTCTGCTTAAAAAATCCTAGAGAATCAACTAAAAAGCTAGTGTAAGTAATCTACAAATTTAGCAAAGTTGCAGGATTGTATTGCATGTTATTACAAAATAATCCCACATAAATCATCAGCATTTCTACATATTTCCAACACATCCCAGCAGCAAGAGGCAGAAAGAGAAACTCCATTTAAAATCACCCTAGACAATATAAAATACTTTGGAAATTATCTGCCAAGACAAACACAGGAATTATATGAACATAACTACAAAACACTTTCCACACAAATAAAAGTAGATCTCCACAATTGGAAAAACATTAATTGCTCATGGGTAGGATGAGCTAACATAATAAAAATGACAATCCTACACAAATTAATTTATATAATTTAGTGCCATATCTATCAATCTACCAAGAAATATTTTAATGGATTGATTAGAAAAAAATTATAATGGAGTTCATTTGGAAGAACAAAAGACCAAGAATATCAAAGGAAATAATGAAAAAAATGTGAAGGAAGGTGGCCTAGCAGTACTAAATCTTAAACTGTACTACAAAGAAATGATCATCAAAAGAATATGGTACTGCCTAAGAGACAGAAGGGCGGATCAGTGGAATAGACTTAGGCTAAATGACCTTAGCAAGACAGTCTATGATAACACAAGGATCCCATCTTTTTGACAAAAATCCACTATTTGACAAAAACTGCTGGGAAAATTGGAAAACAATATGGGAGATATTAGGTTTAGGTCAACATTTCACACCCTACCCCAAGATAAACTCAAAATGAGTGAATGACTTGAATCTAAAGAAGGAATATAAGGAAATTAGATGAACACAGAATAGTATAACTGTCAGATCATTGGGAAAGGAAGGATTGCAAGACTAAAGAAGAGTTAGAAAAAATTACAAAATGTAAAATAAACAATTCTGATTACATTAAATTAAAAGGTTTTGTACAAACAAAGCCAATGCAAACAAAATTATAAGGGAAAGAACAAATTGGAAAAAAATCTTTATAACAAAAACCTCTGACATAGGTCTACTTACTCCAATTCATGAGGAGCTAAATCAATTGAATAAAAAATCAAGCCATTCCCCAATTGATAAATGTGCAAGGAACATGAATAGGCAATTTTCATACAAATAAATCAAAGCTATCAACAATCATATGAAAAATGTGTTCTAAATCTCTTATAATTAGAGAAATGCAAATCAAAACAACTCTGAGGTATCACCTTACACATAACAGATTGGCTAACATGACACAAAAGGAAAATAATAAAATTGGAGTGGATATGAGAAAATTGGGAAATTTATGCATTGCTGTTGGAGTTGTGAATTGACCCGACCATTCTGGATGGCAATTTGGGACTTTGCCCAAAGAAAGCTAAAAGAATGCCTGCCCTTTGATCCAGCCATACCACTGCTGGATTTATACCCCCAAAGACATCATAAGGAAAAAGACTTACACAAAAATATTTTTAGCCTTGCTCTTTGTGGTGTTAAAATATTGGAAAATGAGGGGATACCCTTCAATTGGGGAATGGCTGAACAAATTGTGGTATCTGTTGGTGATGGAATACTATTGTCCTGAAAAGAATAATAAACTGGAGGAATTCCATGTGAACTGAGATGACCTCCAGGAACTTATGCATAGTGAAAGGAGCAGAACCAGAAGAACATTATACACAGAGACTGATACACTGTGGTACAATTGAGCGTAATGGACTTCTCTACCAACATCAATGCAATGATCCAGGAAAATTTTGAGGGACTTATGAGAAAGAACACTGTTCACATTCAGAGGAAGATCTGTGGGAGTAGAAACACAGAAGAAAACAACTGCTTGATCACATGGGTAGATGGGGATATGATTGTGGATATTGACTCTAAATGATCACCCTAGTATAAATATCAATAATATGGAAATAGGTCCTGATCAATGACACATGTAAAATCCAATGGAATTGTGTGTTGGCTACTTGAGGGGGCTTGGAGGAGTGGAGGGAAGAACATGCTTCTTTTAACCATGGGAAAATATTCTATATTAATTAATTAAATAAAATTAAATAGATAAATAAATGAATATGAAAAAATAAAAATAATAAAGTCTGAAACCCCATTTCGTATCATAAATTTGCACACACCTATATCTATATACATTCACACACACACATATAATTTTTTTTTTTTTTTTTTACAGGGCATCCTAAATATCTTGGTTTGGTTTTTTTTTTTTTATCATTTATTAATATTCATTTTTAACATGGTTACATGATTCATGCTCCCCTTTCCCCTTCAACCCCCCCCCCCCGCGCCC
>NW_025380396.1:0-5273 GCF_016433145.1 Gracilinanus agilis | reverse complement strand
GGAAGGAAGGAAGGAAGGAAGGAAGGAAGGAAGAAAGACTAGGTCTCTCCATCTTGCCCAGGCTAGAGGAAAGATAGATTGCTAATGGCAGATCTCACCATTGACCAATCAATCAGTCAATTTGTGTTTATCCCTTCTTTTGGCAACCTGTCTGCTTTCCTCCCCAGGGTTTCACCACACTGATGTCAAACTCAGTTCAGAGATCCCACCAGCATAGTCCACCAGCTCAGAACTCCTGACCTCAAGAAACCTACCAACCTCAATCTCCCCAGTAGCTGGGGTTATAGGTGCATGTCACCACTCAACACCACTTTATAAATCTCAAAGAATTACAAAATATCAGCTATTATCATTATTGTTATTCTTTCCTTAAGAAGTAACAGAGGAACCTTAGGTTACAACTCTATTTTGGATCATTAACCTAGCACTGTACTTGAAGTAAAAAAGAACTAGGTTCTAATGCTACCTCAAACACTTGTTTACTATATGACTGTGGTTAAGTCACCTAATATTTCCATGCCTTGGTTTCCTCATCTATAAAAAGGGGAGGGGAACTAGACTCAACAACTTCTGGTCCCTTCTAACTCTGTATCTACCATCTTCAGTAGTTGTATTATCAACAAAGGATTTGGAAACACTCAATAGAAATAGGTGAACTTTTACTTAGTATATATTCTCCAAGTTTTACAAAATATATGGGTACCCACTGGGCATGAGGGAAACTTGTACTTGAACAAATGTCCTTTTTTCTCCCCAAACAAAGGAGAGATTTTCTTTCTTTCTTTCTTTTTAAACCCTTAACTTCTGTGTATTGGCTCCTTGGTGGAAGAGTGGTAAGGGTGGGCAATGGGGGTCAAGTGACTTGCCCAGGGTCATACAGCTGGGAAGTGTCTGAGGCCAGATTTGAACCTAGGACCTCCCATTTCTAGACCTGGAGAGATTTTCTTTTTGCTCCAGTCCTACTTGGGGAAAATCCTTGTAAAGCTCATAAGGCCCTTGCCTTCCACCAAGGCCTTTTTGACATTTGGTCATAACCTGAAGAGGGGAATTCTCTGGAGAAGTCTAGCTTGTTGACAAGTTATCCAAATACTCTTTCAGTGAAGGAAGTCAAAACAGAAAGCTAAAAAAGACAATTTTCCTTTGCCCAGCAAGTCCCTCCTCTGCTCTTTCTTCTCCTGTTCAATCCCACTAGAGCACCCATGCTTTATTTACATTGATGAGAACTGTCAGAACTCTAGCAATGAAGTAATAGAAATGATGCCAGATTAAAAATCAGGGAACGGAGGTTTAAATCCTGCCTCTGATTCAAACTATGTAACCCTGGCAAGTAATGAAATCATGGTACACTGGATAGAATGCCTGGCCTAGAATCAGGAAGATCTGAATTCAAATCCAACCTCAGATACTTACTAGCTGTGTGATCCTGAGTGAGTCACTTAACCCTCTTCGCCTCAACTTCCTCATCTGTAAAATGAGCTGGAGAAGGAAATGACCAACTACTCCAGTATCTTTGCTAAGAAAC
Organism: Gracilinanus agilis; assembly: GCF_016433145.1. NCBI lineage: Eukaryota > Metazoa > Chordata > Mammalia > Didelphimorphia > Didelphidae > Gracilinanus > Gracilinanus agilis. Next base: position 3,751 of record NW_025380396.1, on the reverse strand, counting down.
TCCAAATGGGATCATGAAGTCAGGTAAAGCTGCAACAACAAATATATGCTAGTAAAGATCTTAGATTTAGATGGAAAAGGATCTCAGAGCCTATCAAGTCTAATTCCTTCACTTTAAGGATTATAGAAAGTGAGACTGAAATAAATAAATGACTACCCAGGCTCACAAAGATCATGAATTTCTAACTTGTCTCCCTACCTTCCTACCCATTATATCAACTGCAGCCTCAGAGAAGACACTTTTCTCTCCAGCCTCAGTTTCCTCATCTGTTAAAGTGGGAATCAGACTCAATGACCTCTAAGATCCTTTCCAGCTCTAAATTGATGATCTTACAAAATCTTAATTCTCCCAGTTATTATCCATGTTTTCATTTTGTGTCGTTCAATCATTTCAGTTCTGTTCGACTCTAATCCCATTTGGGATTTTTTTTGGTAAACATACTAGAGTGGTGTGTGTGTGTGTATGTGTGTGTGTGCGCATGTGTGCGTACATGTGTGTGTGCATGTGTGTGTGTGTAAAGTGTTGTCCATCAATTGAGGGATGGCTGTACAAGTTGTGGTACACAATTACTATGGAATATTATTGCTTCATAAGAAATGATGAACAAAATGATCACCAAAAAAAATCTGGAAAGGCATATATGAAGTGATGTGAAGTGAAATGAGCAGAACCAGGAGAATGTTGTACACAGTAGCAACAGTGAATGATGACCAACTGTAAATGACTTAACTATTATCAGTTATGCAAGGATCCAGGACAACTAAGGGACTCGTGACAAAAAAGTTATCCAGCACCATAGAAGGAACTGATGGTCTAAATGCAGACTGAAGCATGGCATTCTTAATTGTACTTTCTCCATGAATTTTTGTCTAGTATAAGCAATAGGTATCTTCTTTCATAATACATCAAATGTGGAACTGTGGCTTGTATGATAACACATGTTCCATCTTGGAGAGGCTGGAATGGTGCAAGAGAGAGAGTCTGGATTGCAAAATGTCCGAAAATGATTATTAAAAATCTATTGACATGTAACCTGGAAAAAATAAAAATTTAAATTTAAAAATGAACCCCAAAGTTTGGGGATTAGGTATGTGGAGACTTAGAGGTCGTTAATTCCCCTCCTTCTCCATCACACATATACACACACTCCTCCAGCTTCTCAGACCCAGAATGGAAAGTGAGTTACATGGACGGTAAGCAACAAAGCCAGAATTGAAAACAAGACCTGAGATTCCAAATTTGGTGTTCTCACCGCAACACCATAGCTGCTTGTAAGAGCCCATGATTCAGAGACTAGTGGGGTAAAGTGGCTTTCATTGTTCTCCTTGTCAAAGAGGTTTGGGATGGTATTTGTCTCTCTGTGCAGACAGCAGACTGGGAAATTTTGACAGACTGAGTAGGATCCAAGAATGGTTTCTCCTGACGAAGTTTAGCTGACAGCTACAACAACAATCTCTGTACAGACCCACAAGGCTTGATTGCTCACAGCAGATCCCTGCTCTCCTTCCAAGGTCATCTGATCCACTTAAGAAAAAACACTCCCAGAAATTTATAGGGGAAAATGGCCCTCCCTATTTAGTGCCATGAGTAATACCAGATTTATTCATCTGCTAAGAGCAGAAATGCATTTGTGCTCAGCTAAATCTAAGAAAGAAAAGATAAGTACATATGCAAAAAAATAATAATACAAGGCCAAAGGATTTTCTTTGAACATGAATTTCCATCTCATGTTATGCTAGATAATTTTTAATGTTTAATGTCCTTGCAAACTTTGCCCCAACAAGTTATGAATGTGTAATGGGTGTAATCAGGAGAAGGATCCTCCCCAAACTATGGCTGGTACCCATCAATGCAGTATGATTGGAGCTGGGTCCCTTTCAATGACACAAGAGCCCTCCATGCAGCTGAGTGCTGTCAGATAATCCCATGGTCTCCATGACAGCAGCAGGAAAGGAGGATGAAGATTGGTCACTGAAGCAGAAAGAGCCACACACTCAGTGGACCTTAAAAGGTGTGACTTCTTCTGGAAGCGTCTTCTTTTCCCCTTTCCACTGGTGGTTTTTCTCTCTGAGATTCTCTGTGCCAGGTGGAATTGGGGAGGTGCCACCCCAATAGAAATGGCAACTGTTTGCATGTAGGTTTGAAGCTATGGCTCCCTTCAGAGAGAGGAAGTAAGTGCCCCAAATTTCCTGAGTCTAGCAGCAGTCCTGTATGTTACAAAAGTAAGGAATATAAAATAAAAACACTCCCTCCCTAAGGAAATTTCCTATCCCTGTTAGCACTCTCTCAGTCAGCTAATATGCACTCATTAAGCCATAGGTCAGGCACTCTGCTAAGTGTTTGGAAAATAAAAGTAAGCAAAATATAGACCCTGCCCTCAAGAAGCTTACAGAGTCAGGAAGATATGTCAATTTTTTAAAACCCTTACATTCCATTTTAGAATCAATACTACGTATTGGTTCCAAGACAGAAGAGCAATAAGGGTTAGGCAATTGGAGTTAAGTGACTTGCCCAGGGTCACACAGCTAGGAAGTGTCTGAGGTCAGATTATACCCAGGAACACCCATTTCAAAGTCTGGTTCTCTATCTACTGAGCCACTTCGCTGCTCCCATGAGATAGCTTTTCAATGCTTTCTCCTCTCGCATACCAGTTATACAGTCAGAGCCACAAAGCTAGCTATATGATTCATGGCAAGTCACTTAACCTTGTTTGCCTCAGTATCCTCATCTGTAAAATGATCTGGAGAAGGAAATGGTGAACCACTCGAGTAACTTTGTCAAGAAAACTCTAAATGGAGTCATGAAGTTAGACATAACTGAAACAACTCGACAACAGCAACAAATGTGGTTAACAGATCAAAATGGGTCCCTGAGGTTTCCAGGTTAAGATGGCGGCAGAGTAAGAAGCAGCTCTTAACCTCTCCTGACCGAAACACACAAAACTCCTCAAGGGGACATAAAAACAAGTCCAGACGAACGGAGGAACCCCACAACAGGGCACAGCGTGGAAGGTACGTGGAATTGAGACATTTCCAGGCTAAAAAGGGCTCTCACTCAATCGCGGGCTGAGCAACCGCTCCACCCCCACCCCCTCCACACTCACCTATAGCTCCGAACCCAGCTAAAAAGAAATAGAGCAAGTTTGGGGCACCCATCGAGTCATCGGCAGCTCCGGGACCTGTTCCTGAGAGCAGCAAGACTTAGGACCCCATTAAGTCAAAAACGCACGCGAAATCTGAGCGCACGCGGGAGCAGGACTCTGGGCACAGAGTGCCGGCTGAGCAGAGGTGTGGGTGGAGGCAGACACAGCCAGGAACTAAAGCCTAAGTGGGGAACCAGTGCAGATGGGTATACGACTGTGGAAGTAGCTCCCTGAGACTTGTAAAGGAACCTCCTACAGAGGATCAAGCAAGGGAATCCACCAGGGGGCTTGACCTTGGAAAAAACTAGAACTCAGACCTCAGGAGCCAATAGATCTCTGACAGACACTGAGCGCGAGGATAAACCTGAGAAGCTGCTGGGATAATGATGGCTAATCAGTCACAGGAAGTTCAGAAGAGAAAGAATAATAACAAAAAAAAAGAAGTCTTTAACACTCGACAGCTTTTACACAGAGAAAATCCAGACAACCAAGCAAACAGAGGAGGAGAACAAACAACCATCCAGACCCTCCCCAAATAAGGAAAACTCCTCACAAGCTATGGAAGAGTTCAAAACTGAGATTTTGAGGAAAATGGAAGAGATCTGGCAA
>NW_025380395.1:0-2804 GCF_016433145.1 Gracilinanus agilis | reverse complement strand
AGGTATCAAAATAGGCAATGAGGAGACTAAGCTATCACTCTTTGCAGGTGATATGATGGTCTACTTAAAAAATCCTAGAGAATCAACTAAAAAACTAGTAGAAATAATCAACAACTTTAGCAAAGTTGCAGGATACAAAATAAATCATCAGCATTTCTATATATTTCCAACACATCATAGCAGCAAAAGGTAGAAAGAGAAATACCATTTAAAATCAGCCTAGACAATATAAAATACTTAGGAATCTATCTACCAGAACAAACACAGGAATTATACGAATACAACTACAAAACACTTTCCAAACAATTAAATCTAGATCTAAACAATTGGAAAAACATTGAGTGCTCATGGGTAGGATGAGCTAACATAATAAAAATGACCATTCTACCCAAATTAACTTACCTGTTTAGTGCCATATGTATCAAACTGCCAAAAAATTTTTTTACTAAATTGGAAAAACTATAATGAAGTTCATTTGGATGTATAAGAGATCAAGAATATCAAGGGAAATAATGAAAAAATGTGAAGGAAGGTGGCCTAGAAGTACCAGATATTAAACTATACTATAAAGCAGCAGTCATCAAAATAATATGGTACTGGCTAAGAGACAGAAGGGAGGATCAGTGGAATAGACTTGGGGTAAGTGACATCAGTAAGACAGTGTATGATAAACCCAAAGAGCCCAACTGTTGGGACAAAAATCCACTATTTGACAAAAACTGTTGGGAAAATTGGAAAACAATATGGGAGAGATTAGGTTTAGTTCAACATCTCACACCCTACACCAAGATAAATTCAGAATGGGTGAATGATTTGAATATAAAGGAGGAAACTATAAGTAAATTCAGTGAACACAGAACAATATACTTGTCAGATCTATGGGAAAGGGAAAATTTTACAACCAAGCAAGAGTTAGAAAAATTACAAAATGTAAAATAAATAATTTTGATTATATTAAATTAAAAAGGTTTTGTACAAACAAAAACAATGCAACCAAAATCAGAAGGGAAACAACAAACTGGGAAAAAAATCTTTATCACAAAAACTCTGGCTGAGGTCTAATTACTCAAATATACAAGGAGCTAAATCAATTGTATAAAAAAAATCAAGCCATTCCTCAATTGATAAATGGGCAAGGGACATGAATAAGCAATTTTTAGATAAAGAAATCAAAACTATCAATAAACACATGAGAAAGTGTTCTAAATCTCTAATAATTAGAGAAATGCAAATCAAAACAACTCTGAGGTACCATCTCACACCTAGCAGATTGGCTAAAATGATAGCAGGGGAGAGTAATGAATGTTGGAGGGGATGTGGCAAAATTGTGACATTAATACATTGCTGGTTGAGTTCTGGACTGATCCAACCATTCTGGATGGCAATTTGGAACTATTCCCAAAGATCTCTAAAAGTCTGCCTGCCCTTCGATCCAACCATAGCATTGCTGGGTTTGTACCCCAAAGAGATCATAGATAAAAAGACTTGTACAAAAATATTTATAGCTGCACTTTTTGTGGTGGCAAAAAACTGGAACATGAGGGTATGCCCTTTAATTGGGGAACGGCTGAACAAATTGTGGTATATGCTAGTGATGGAATACTATTGTACTCAAAGGAATAATAAACTGGAGGAATTCCATGTGAACTGGAAGGACCTCCAGGTGTTGATGCAGAGTAAAAGGAGAAGAGCCAGAAGAACATAGTACACAGAGACCAATACACTGTGGTAAAATAGAATGTAATGGATTTCTGTACTAGCAGTAATACAATGACCCAGGACAATCATGAGGGATTTATGGAAAAGAATGCTACCCACATTCAGAGGAAAAACTGTAGGAGTGGAAACACAGAAGAAAAACAACCACTTGAACACATGGGTTGATGCTGACGTGATTGGGGATATAGTCTCCAAATGAACAAACCAATGCAACTATCAATAATATGTAAATAAGTCTTGATCAATGACACATGTTAAAACCAGTGGAAATCTGTGTTGCATTTCAGGGGGGGGGGCAGTGTGAAAGGAGGTGAAGGGGAAAGTAAAAACATGAATCATGTAACCATGGAAAATCTTTCTAAAAATAAATGAATGAATGAATGAATGAATGAATGAATGAATGAATGAATGAATGAATGGATAGATAAATAAATAAATGAGCAAGCACATAGATAGATAGATAGACAGATAGATAGATAGATAGATAGATAGATAGATAGATAGATAGATAGACAGACAGATAGAGGAAAAGAAAGGAAAGTAGTGATCCCACAATCTCAAAAAGCCAACTTTCCCTGTCTACACTTTATCACCTCCCATTTTATTCCCTTTGTAATCTGGTTTTCTCCCTGCCCCACAACTGAAATTGCTCTCTCCAAGGTCACCAACTGTGTCTTTGTTATTACTAAAACTAATGCATTCTCTTAATCTTAAGACTTCCCTGATATTCCCTCTTGTCTTTGCATGGTCATGACAGGGTTCTCTCTTGATTCTCTTCCTATTTGTCTGACTAATCAATCTCAATTTCCTCTAGGATCTTAATCTATTCTTGCTTCTCTGTGAGCTTTTCCCCAGGTTTTCTCCTGATACTTTCTCTTTGTATGCTCTATTTCTTTGAAAGCTTACCAGCTTTCCTGAGTTCAACTACCCCTATGCAGATGCCACTGAACTCTATACATCCAGTCCTCATCTCTCATTTGAACTCCAACTGTCTAATAGCCATTTCCACTAGGGTTTCCTATAGATATCTCAGATTCAACATGTCTAAAACTGAATATGTTCTCTCTCTCTCTCTCTCTCTCTCT
>NW_025380394.1:0-2696 GCF_016433145.1 Gracilinanus agilis | reverse complement strand
AAAAAAAAACAATTTGTGGGCAGTCCCCTATTGGTATAACAGTGTACAATTAAAACAATATATACAACTCAATTTCAACTCCCCATAGTTCAATCAACTGCACCCCAAAGTTCAAAATTTGGTCTTCATGGTACAGTGAAGGCTTTTCAGACATCTTCATGGTGTCTTCACCAAAACAAGTTCGTTGTCTGGATTCTGGGGAGATGGTAGGATCTTTATCCTGAAATTATTCTCAAAAGAATTTAAACTTTACATTATAGATTACAAAACATACATTTTCTTCTAAGATTTTATACAATTCCCTGTGAAATTACTCCTAAAAGAGTTAAATATACATATATTTTTACATTATCGAATTTTAAAAAACTTAACAGATATCCCCGTGAGGTAAATCTTAAACACACCTTTTTTCTAAAAAAGGGTACCTCAGGTCAGCTAAGGATGGCAAAATACAAAGAATAAAATTCAAGAAAAAATTAACTTGTGAATGAAATGCAAAATGTACAAAAAATCTGGGGAAAATAAACTTAGACCTTTCAATGAAGGCCTAATTAAAGTGAATTCAGCAAATTGCAATTACCCATTCAGGGCCAGGACTTAAGGAAAATGTCTCTCTCTGATCTGACTTATCAGCTTTTCAGGGAACTGAGCCAAATAAATAACCAATCTTAGGTGCTTTCTAGGAATCTAAGTCGAGGGGACCCACGTCCTCTAAAGTTTTAGAAAAGACTGGGTCTCTAGGACTCAAACCCCAATTTCCAAGCCCTAAAGTATTGGCATAGAACTGCAGCAATTATGCAGATTTTAGTCAGTCAAGTCTCTGACCATGTGCTTTCTTTAGCACTATTAATGGCTTTCATATTCCCTTCTGGTAGAATCAGACAGAAAGGCATTTAATCACCGTCCTATAGGCTCAGGTATTTGCTGTAGAATCAGAAAAAGGATAAATAATGATTATATATATACTTCCAGTACAAGATGAGAAAAAAGGAAAATCAATTGCTCTCATTAAAAAAGTTTTAAAAAATCAAAAAATATATATATATATATAGCTTAGAACTAGAAGGGTTATGTTACCCAAAAATGAGATTTTCTGTGAGTGTAAATGGATCTTACAAATAGCAGATTCACAATGCACATTCAAATAGAGTACCATAATTTCCAATAGTACATTTTAAAATAAGAAATAGTGATGTTTAAAATTATATACTTATTACAACTTTTAAGTCTTGGCTAAGAGTTTCTCAACAAATTCTGTTATTGCTTCCATAGCAAAATCTGATATTTAAAACAAGAAACCTTCTGGTCTAAATTATCCTCAGATAAGAATATACAGGAGCTCCTTGGCTTCCTGGTTTAAAAAATCCTGGATAGGAAATGCTTCTACCCATTTAAGGCAATAATATCTTATAATAAAATATATAAAAGCTTTATCCTTTTAGACAACAATTATTAAGGATTTAAAGTAAGAGTTAAAAGATCTCTTGTAAAATTACAAGGTAATATTCAAAGCAAGGAAACTTCAAGTTTCTTTACAATTACCAAGACAGAATAAATTTTTAAAGAACATGTGCTCTATAAAGCCAGTATACAGATCAACAAGCTGGTCAAAACCTCTTACCAGTTCTAATAGATTTTTCTCATTATTTGGGAGTTACAATAAAATCACAAACAGATTAATCTAGCAGCCACAAACTACATTAACTTAAAATGATTCAGTGCAACAGGGAAATCAACGAAATAAGCAAGATTAATTTACAAAAGTAATTAGCAAAATACAGTAAGATACAGTCTCTTACAAAACAGAAATGAAGCTCATTCAGTTCCGAGGTTTAAAAGTTCACCCCTGGTTCAATTTAAGGTTCTTTTAATTGAGTTCTGCTGAGTTTAAGGGGTTTTTTAAAAGTTCAAAGTTCTGAGCAGGTATGGAGGTGAATATTTCTTCCCCTGAGTTCAGTTTTTAATCACAAGCAAGTTTGAATAGGCCATGCGGCCAATTAAGGATAAACGCTAGTTGCTAGGTCCAGACGCTAGCGTCCACGTGGGCTCGGGGTTAGTGGAGAAAAGCTCAGGAAAATACCCACGAGTAGAGTCTGTGTGGGTTGCCTAATTTAGGTCTTTAGAGAAACACATGGAAGGCTAGAATAGGGAGAAACGGGAATACTACCCAAATTGTTAGCAGCAGAGCTGAAGCAGTCTCTGGAGGTCGAGATCTCGGCAAGTCAGGACTGGGTGAGCTGTTGGGGCTCTGGGTTCTGGACTCCAGCAGCACCAGCAAGTCAGGATTGGAGATCACAGGCACTGGGAGGCTTGCAGGCTTTTGGCGCGGCAGGAATGGAGATCAAGTCAGGAGTCAGGAGATCGGCAGCAGAGACACACGGGCTGGGCTCCAGCATTTTAGTTTAAAAACCAAAAGGCCGAATCGGCTGGCCTGACCTCCCTCCCAAGGTGGTTTGCGCTGGACTGGCTGGCTGTGTCCCTCTGGAGGCAAAAACGTGCTCTTGCTTTTAGCAAAAGCATGGCAAGGAAAGTCACTTTCCCTTTTAAAAAAAAGTGCTCAAAAGAGCTGAGCCAGACGGCCAAAAGTCAGGCATGACTATCATTTCTGAAAGGCTATCTGGAAAATTGAAAATTCGATTTCCAAACTTCTGGTCTCCATAATTATAAATATAAAAAATAATAAAGGCTGGTATAAA
>NW_025380393.1:0-5766 GCF_016433145.1 Gracilinanus agilis | reverse complement strand
GATTATGCTCTCTTCCTCTCCTTCTTATGGTATTATTCATCCCCTCCCCTTCCCATGCCCTCTTTGTGTGTAATGGAATATCTTATTTTTCTTATTTACTCGAATTTTTCTTGGTGTCCCCTACTATTCCCCCCCTCTTCCCCACCCCCCATGTGTTCTTAGACCATTTAGTATCCTGTCCTCTCCCTATGAATTATTCTTCTGGTTGCTATAATAGTGAATATTATAATAGTGTATAGAGTTCACTACAGAGAATTATACATAGCATTTCTCCACCTAGTAATACAGATAATTAGATCTTATTTATGCCCTTAAAGAGTCAAGCTTAAAAGACTATGAGTTTTCTTTCTTTTCCCTCTGTTTCTTATTTACCTTTTCATATTTCTCTTGATATTTGTGGTTGAGTGTCAAACTTTCCAATTAGTCCCGGTCTCTTTTGTGCAAAAACTTGGAATTCTTCAATTTTGTTGAATGCCCATACTTTCCCCTGAAAGTATATAGTCAGTTTCGCTGGGTAGTTGATTTCGTGGCTGAAGGCCCAGCTCTCTTGCCTTTCTGAATATTGTATTCCAAGCCTTGCGGTCTTTTAGCATTGAGGCTGCCAGATCCCGTGTGATCCTTATTGGTGCTCCTTGATATTTGAATTGTCTCTTTCTGGCTTCTTGTAAGATTTTTTCTTTAACTTGAAAGCTCTTCAATTTTGCTATTATATTTCTGGGTGTTGACTTTTCTGGGTCCAGTGTAGAGGGTGTTCTATGGATCCTTTCAATGTCTATATTGCCCTCTTGTTGTAGAACTTCAGGGCAATTTTGCTAAATAATTTCTTTAAGTATGGAGTCCAAGTTTCTATTAATTTCTGCCTTTTCTGGAAGACCAATGATACTCAAGTTGTCTCTTCTAGACCGGTTTTCTTGGTCTGTCACTCTCTCTTTGAGATATTTCATGTTTCCTTCTATTTTATCAGTCTTTTGACTTTGTTTTATTTGTTCTTGTTGTCTTGAGAGATCATTGGTTTCTAAATGTTCGATTCTAGCCTTTAAGGACTGGTTTTCGGCTTTAATATTTTGGTTTTCGGCTATAATTTTTTGGTTTTCCTTTTCAATCTGGTCATTTTTGGTCTTCAGTTGACTTGTCTCACTTTCCAATTGTGAAATTCTGCCTTTTAAACTGTTATTTTCTTGCCAGATTTCTTCCATCTTCCTCAGCATTTCATTTTTAAACTCTTCCATAGCTTGTGACCAGCTTTCATTTTTTGGGGGAGGTTTGGATTTTTGTTTTCCCTCCTCTGTTGTCTGGATTTTCTCTGTGTAGAAGTTGTCCAGTGTTCCAGAGTTTCTCTTGATAGTCTTTTTCTTCTGGGCTTCCTTATTGCTGGCCATTGTTAGCCCCGCCCCTTTTCAGCTTTGTCTTTGCACTCAGGGTCTGCCTGTGCCTTGCAAGCTCCGGGGTGCTCCGGTCTCCTTGTCCTCGGGGTCAGGCCTCCTGGTAGTTCCCGGTCTGCCCCTCTGCCCGAGGTTCCTTCAGCAGTCTTTGGGGCTGCTTCCACTGCTGCGCTCTGGTCCACACCGGGTCCTCACTGGAGGTCCAAGCCTGGGCTGGAGATAGTTATTCAAGCCTAGGACACTGCCTTTGCCTGCTCAGATGCTCTTAGGGCACTGCCTTCACCCCCGCAGAAGGTAGTGAAAGTCCGTGGGCTGGAGATCTTTATTTGCACCTGAGGCGATGCCTTCAGTGCTTGGGAAAGGTCGAGTTTTAGAGGCCTTTTTCCCGGCCCCAGGTGGTGCCTTCACCCACGTGGAGGCTCGGGGAAAGTCCATGCGCACCCCCAGCACTTGGGGTCCCTCCTCTTGCAGCACACAGGTACAAGCCCTGGGGCTGCCAGTGATTATCTGGTTGCCCCAGTCCTGTTTTCACACTTGTGCGTTGGTGTTGTGCGAGGTGTGTGGTGTGGGGGTTGGGGGAGGGGCTTCTTCCTCTAGTGTTTTAGTGACAGCTGTTTCACCCCTTTATATTGTGGAAATGCCCCGATTCTGTGTACCTTCAATGCTGCGCCCTGTTGTGGGGTTCCTTCGTTCCTCTGGACTCGTTTTTATTTTCCCCTTGAGGAGTTCTATATGCTTCAGTCAGGAGAGATCGAGCAGCTGCTCCTTACTCTGTCGCCATCTTAACCGGAAGTCAAGGTCAAGCCATTTCTAAATTCTAATTTTTAATGAGTTATTTTCTTCAGTAGATTTTTATACCTTTTTCCATTTGGCCAATTTTGTTTTTTGAGTAGTTCTCTTCAAAGATTTTTGTGCTTCTTTTGCTGATTGAGCCAGTCTGTTTTTTAATGTTTTATTTTCTTCATTTTTGCGGGTGCCTTCTTTAGCAAGCTGTTGACTCTTTTTTTCAAGATTTTCTTATTTCTTTCCCCTTTTTCTTCAATCTCCCTTATTTGATTATTTTAAATCCTTACTTTCCATCTTAGAAACAATCCTTTGTATTGGTTCCAAGGCAGAAGAGTGGTAAGGGCTAGGCAATGGGGGTTAAGTGACTTGCCCAGGGTCACATGGCTAGGAAGTTTCTGAAGCCAGATTTTAACCCAGGACCTACCATCTCTAGACCTAGCTCTTAATCCACTGAGCCACCCAGCTGCCCCCTTCCTTATTTGATTTTAGAGCTCTTCCAAGAATTCTTTTTGGATTGAAGACCAAATCAGATTTCTCTTTGAAGGTTTGAAAATGGCAGTTTTGCATTTCTTGTCTTCTGAATTTGTGTTTTGATCTTCCCTATCATCATAGTAACTATCTATAATCAATTTCTTTTATTACTATTATTATTATTTGCTTGTCTCCACTTTATTTCTTGACTTTTAGCTTTATGTTAAAATTGGGTTCTATTCCTGGGAGGAGGGAACACTATCCCACACTTCAAGTTTTTTGTGCAGCTGTTTGCAGAGCTAGTTCTGGGAGTCCATAAATTTCATTTCTTTCAAATCTGTATGATTTAAGGAGAGGTGTGTTTACTACTCTCTTGACCAGTTCTCTATTCTGTAAGCTACCAAAAGAAGTCTTTTTCTCCTTGGAATAGTTACCAGGGTCCCTGCTTCCCTGTAGCTAGCACTCCTCACTCAGAGCCAAGACTAGGACCGAGATTGTTATAAGGAAAAATGCCAAAGAGTCCTACACCTAGTGCCAGCTAAGGGACCACTATAATCTGACCAGTTGTCTGACCACCCTTACCATCTGTGGACTAAGCTCCAGAACCACTGCTGCTGATTCAGCTGCGCCCTAGACCTGTGTTGGCTTGAGCCCAGTAGGGCTTTGCTGCTGGCATGCTGTGGCTAAGGTATTGCCTGTACTGAATTGCTCTCCACTGTCACCCTAGTCACATGTACTTCTTTAGAGATTGTGGATGGACACATTGTGGATTCATTTTTTTCTTTTGAACTATTCTAGGTTGCTAGGAATTATTTGGGTGGTTTACTTCCCTGCTTATTCTAAGTTGAGGATTTTTTTTCTTGGAATTTTGATATTTTAACCTTATTTTTGTTTGTTTGTTTTTTTTTTTTTTTTGGTTTTTAAACCCTTAACTTCTGTGTATTAGCTCATCGGTGGAAGAGTGGTAAGGGTGGGCAATGGGGGTCAAGTGACTTGCCCAGGGTCACACAGCTGGGAAGTGTCTGAGGCCGGATTTGAACCTAGGACCTCCCATCTCTAGGCCTGGCTCTCAATCCACTGAGCTACCCAGCTGCCCCCATTTTAACCTTATTTTTAAGATTTTCCTATCTCTTTCTAGCCTCTCCCTTCTTCCCATTACTGATGGGTACAACTTCTATGACTGGATTGACAGCCTGCATCCTTAATCTGAATACCCCTAACCCTCTAGGAGAATAATACTGGCCTTACTTGTGTTTCAATCTGCTTTACACCATGCCATCATTGACCACAATGGCTTCTACTGCCCTGACCCTCCCTGCAAGCTTTTCCTTTCTTAGTTTTATTGAACCAGAGTTTGCTGTTTTGGTAGCATGGATGGGGTGTTAAAGCCAGAGTATCTTAGTTATGGTGGTCCCTAACTTAGGGCTGGGCCCCAGTCAAAGAGCAACACATTTTTTTAGCTACCCACACATCTCTACTTCCTTTTCAGCCTCATATGGCTGGTCAAAGTCAATGTCTGTTGTCCTTTGGGGGGTGGATGGCCCAAGACGGGCTTTAGGCACAAGCTACCTAGAAAGGATGCTGTATTATTTGAATTATTACAATCCTTCGGTGTATTCTCTAGTTAAAGTTAATTATTTTATCTTGTCAGATTTCCCTCTTTCTCCTTTGGATATAGCCATGATTACATCTGGTCCATAATACCTTTTTGAGAGGATTGGGGTGTTGAAGAGGTTGGAAAAAGTGATGAATCTGTTATTGTAGTGGTCATATGACCCAGAAATCTCTGCATTGTTAAGCCTTTTAAAAAAATTTTACCAGACCTATAATTTCATCAGTGTAGAGATATGGTAGTCAAGAGCTTCCTTTTCTTCAACTTGTAATCTTGAAGAATAGTCTGGGGCATCTGAAAATTAAGTTGACATGCCCGTGGTCAATACAACTAGTATGTGAAAGGTAGGTCTTGAATTGAGGTCTTCCCAACTTATAGGCCTATTCTTTATGCCATATATCATGTGATTGCTCTAAAATATTATTTAAATCCCAGAAGTATCTATTTTTGCTTCCTTTTGTATGCTGAACACTTTGTCCAGTGTCTGCTACTTAGTAAACACTTAATAAATGCTTGTTACTGACTTCTGAAGAAAGCATTGTCCTTCAGTAACCCAATCCCATGAATTCTTAAGATTTTCATAGATAACATAATAACATTTTAATTGATTTTAACTACTTTTTGGGGTAAACTACTGAACTACTAAAATTTCTTTTTTGAAAAATACTTTTAACATTCTGAACTTAAATATTTCCCCAAATGAGCCATTCCACATATGCAGCCAAACACAAAAAAAACATTGGATTTGAAACCATGAATCTTCATTTCATACCCCTTGATTTTTTAGAAATATAATGTTACTTTCAAATCTGTCCTGATTACTGGGATCTCTTTTGAATTTCTAGTTGTCCTCTTTTGTGCATTTAAAAAAATTTTTCAGTGGCCTTTATTTTGCATTCCTTTTGCTACTGTGCCCTCTTTCATAATCTCTCTTCCACATTAAAAGCCAAGGGGGAGGACTTCCGGTTAAGATGGCAGCAGAGTAAGGAGCAGCTGCTCGATCTCTCCTAACAGAAGCATATAGGACTCCTCAAGGGGACATATAAATGAATCCAGATGAATGAAGGGACCCCACAACAGGGTGCAGCATTGTAGGTACGTGGAATCGGGGCATTTCCATGCTATAAAGGGGTGAAACAACTCTCACTAAAACGCGAGAGGAAGAAGCCCCTCCCACACCCCCACACCACGTACAGCCCAGAGGCCAACGCACAAGAGTGAAAGTAGGATTGGGGCACCCAGTAAATCACTGGCAGCTCCAGGGCTTGTTCCTGAGAGCAGCAAGAACTAGGACCCCAAGAAGCTAAAGAACACGCACGGACTTCCCTGAGCGCTGGCATGGCTGAAGGCAGTGCTCTAGGCGTGGACAAAGATCTCGAGCTCAGGGACTTTCCCAAGCATCTGCGCAGGTGAAGACGTTGCCCTAGGCGCAGACAAAGATCTCAAGCACTGGGAATTTCCTTAGCTTCTGCGCGGGTGAAGACAATGCCCTAGGCATGGACAAAGATCTCAAGC
>NW_025380392.1:0-3764 GCF_016433145.1 Gracilinanus agilis | reverse complement strand
CCCTCTGTATCTTATTTACCTTTTCAGGTTTCTCTCGATTTTTGTGGTTCGATATCAAACTTTCCATTCAGCCCTGGTCTTTTCTGTGCAAATACCTGGAATTCTTCAATTTTGTTGAATGCCCATACTTTCCCCTGGAAATATATAGTCAGTTTTGATGGGTTGTTGATCCGTGGTTGCAGGCCCAACTCTCTTGCCTTTCTGAATATTGTATTCCAAGCCTTACGGTCTTTTAGTGTGGAGGCTGCCAGATCCTGTGTGATCCTGATTGGTGCTCCTTGATATTTGAATTGTCTCTTTCTGGCTTCTTGTAAGATTTTTTCTTTTGCTTGAAAGCTTTTGAATTTGGCAATAATATTTCTAACCGATTTCTTCTCTGGGTCGAATGCAGTGGGTGTTCTATGAATCCTTTCGATGTCTATATTGCCCTCTTGTTGCAGGACTTCAGGGCAATTTTGCTGAATAATTTCTTTTAGTATGGAGTCCAGGTTTCTATTAATTTCTGGTTTTTCTGGAAGACTAATTATTCTCAAATTGTCTCTTCTAGACCGGTTTTTTTGGTCTGTCACTCTCTCATTGAGATATTTCATGTTTCCTTCTATTTTTTCAGTCTTTTGACTTTGTTTTATTTGTTCTTGTTGTCTTGAGAGATCATTGCCTTCCAATTGCTCAATTCTAGCCTTTAGGGATTGATTTTCCGCTATAATCTTTCGGTTTTCGGTCGTAATCTTCTGGTTTTCGGCCATGATCTTCTGGTTTTCGGCCATGATCTTCTTGTTTTCGGCCATAATCTTCTGGTTTTCGGCCGTAATCTTCTGGTATTCCTTTTCAATCTGGTCATTTCTGGTGTTCAATTGCAAGATTTTACCTTTTAAACAGTTATTTTCTTGCCAGATCTCTTCCATTTTCCTCAAAATCTCAGTTTTGAACTCTTCCATAGCTTGTGAGGAGTTTTCCTTATTTGAGGAGGGTTCGGACGCTTGTTTGTTCTCCTCCTCTGTTTGCTCGGGTGTCTGGATTTTCTCTGTGTAAAAGTTGTCGAGTGTTAAAGGCTTCTTTTTCTTGTTATTCTTTCTCTTCTGAATTTCCTGAGTCTGGGTAGCCATCATTAGCCCAGCAGTTTCTCAGGTTTATCCTCGCGCTCAGTGTCTGTCCGCGGTCAAGCCCCCTGGTGGATCCCCTTGCTTGATCCTCTGCAGGAGGTTCCTTTACAAGTCTCAGGGCGCTGCTTCCACAGTCGTATACCCGTCTGCACTGGTTCCCCACTCAGGTTTTCAGAGCTTTAGTTCCTGGCTGTGTCTGCCTCCACCCCCGCCTCCGCCCGTGCCTGTACTCAGCTCAGCCTGCGCTCTGCGCCCAGCATCCGGTCTCTGCTCCGGCGCTCAGATTTCTCTTGCGTTCTCTGGCTTACTGGGGTCTTAAATCTTGCTGCTCTCAGGAACAGGTCCCGGAGCTGCCAATGACTCGATGGGTGCCCCAAACTTGCTCTATTTCTTTTTAGCTGGCTTCAGAGCTCTAGATCTTGTGTGTGGAGGGGGTGGGGGTGGGGCGGTTGCTCAGCCCGCGATTTAGTGAGAGCCCTTTATAGCCTGGAAATGTCTCGATTCCACGTACCTTCCACGCTGTGCCCTGTTGTGGGGTTCCTCCGTTCGTCTGGACTTGTTTTTATGTCCCCTTGAGGAGTTTTGTGTGTTTCGGTCAGGAGAGGTTAAGAGCTGCTTCTTACTCTGCCGCCATCTTAACCGGGAACCTTATCTCCTTTTTTAACAGTGATTTGTATGTAACTCTGAGTTCAAACTGGAACATTTGAATAACACTCTTATTGCAAGAGAAATGATAACTTTATTATATGTGAGGGGTGGAGATGGGATCCAAGCTTGGAAAGGAGAAAACTTTTTGCATCCTGCTTCAAGAGAGGACACAAATATTTCCTGAACCACTTTGAGGGGAAATATAGGCTTAAGAAAACAGAAATGTGGATGAATAGGTGCTTCAACATGCTTCTCATTCCTAGCTTGGCTCTCCAGAAACTTCAGGGAATTTTGCCTTAGGTGAGATTATCTCAGTCTTAGTGAAAGAGCTTTTGAATATTGTCTGGCATAATCTAGTCTTATAATTTCTCTGAATTCTGTTTGCTATCTTGGATAAATTAATTTATTTACTATTCACTATTTGTGATGGTATTTTTTGTGTAACTGGCATTTGATGGGAAGGAACCAAGCTTGATGATATATACTTGAGCCTCCCTTCCCCAATGTCCATCTTCCTACTTAATATGTAGGAACTAGGAAAGCTTGACACTCAGAAAAATCTTTCCCTTTGACTGCCAATATTTAGCAGAATAAATAGATATAGTTCTATGTCCCCTCTCTTGGGAAAGGAAAGTAGGTAACCTGATGGCCCCTTCTCTTCCTCACCATGAAGGAATGAAAACATTCCTCTGAAAGCAATGGGTAAGGTTTCCTAGATATTTAACAAAATTTTCCCGTAATTTTCATTTAGACAGCCCATATGGTCACACACATGGGCAATATACATCCTATATGTACATTCATCAATATTCAAAGAAATGTTATTTTTTATGAGGGAAATACATCTACAAATCCAAATTACAACCTATTTACGACATTAGCAAATAGAGTTGAATGAGGTACAGAGAGGTTAATTAACTTGTGCAGGTTGACTTATCTAGTAAGTATCAGAAGTGGCATTTGCTGTCATGTTTTCCTGACTCTTAAATCCTGTACTCTATCCACTATGCTGTACTTCTGTATATAACAAAGGCTTATTAAATGCTTTATGAATGAATGAATGAATAACAGATGAGAGGAAGCCAATATGTAAGAGGTGAAGCATAGTATCATTATCAGTGACATTTGCTGGGAACATTTTACCCATTTTATAGCTTTTATTCTTATTCTAATTGTATTGATTTTATCAGAGTGAAGAGCTTTTAAAATTTCATGTAATTAACATTTTCTATTTTCTCTTTTAGGGTTAGCTCCATCCTTTGTTTAAGATTTTTCCTTCTAGCTATTGTGCAATGGATCTCCTTACAGTTTCCTATAATTGTTTGATTATGTGACTTTATGTTTAGGTCACATTTCCATTTGTGGCTTATTGTGATATGTGATGCAATATACAGTCTAAACATAATTTCTGTCAAACTGTTTTCTAGCTTTTACTGCAGTCATTGTCAGATACTGAAACCTTACCATAGTATTTCTAGATCCACTGAACTCTGGACAATTATAGCTGATTTCTTCTGGTTCTTATTGGTAAATATAGTCTATCCTATTGAACCTTTATTTTTTAGGTGAATACCAAATGATTTTTTAAATAATCAATAGTCTATTAATTATTATGTATGATATATAATAGTTTATACTATAGTTTGAATTCTGGTAGCTACATTCATTCTTTTTTCATTATTTCTCTTGAGAAATTTGAACTTTTGTTCTTTCTAATGTATTTTGTCTAATTCCATAAATAATTCCATTGTAGGTTGATTATGGCAATGCACCTATAAATTAATTTAGGTAGTATCATCATTTTTATTATATTATAGTCCAAAAAACCCCACCAGTAAAATCTTCTTATCATCCTATAAAGAATGTTTTCTAGTCATATTATTATTATTTTAAATCCTAACAGTATATTCATAGGTTAGCTCCAAGATATTTTAAGCATTTTGAGTGGAATTTCTATTTTTTCTATATTTTCTATATAAATATATATAATATTTTAATATATAACTATATATA
>NW_025380391.1:0-3575 GCF_016433145.1 Gracilinanus agilis | reverse complement strand
GGGAAGTGTCTGAGGCCGGGTTTGAACCTAGGACCTCCCATCTCTAGGTCTGGTTCTCAATCCACTGAGCTACCCAGCTGCCCCCAAGTCCATTTCTTTTGATGGAAACCCCAGGAGAAGCCCTTGGGATCACCCTAAATCTCTCTCTGGATTGCCTTAGATTCAGCCTGGCTTGCATTTCCCATTGGACATGTGCCAGGTTATTTCTTTCCCCTCTCCAGATTCCTGATCCTGCTCAGACTCTACAAATTTCAGCTGGAGAAATTTTGGGAAGGACTGGGCACAGACAGAGCTCCCTGTCCTACCTCCTTCCCAGGAACAAGGGGGCTACAGCCTGTCCATCCATACTTAATACCTCATGATGTCAGTAATGTCAGTCTACCTCCCTCTGTAGAAAAGGCAATGGGGTCAAAGATCTCAAGGATGGGGAGTCTCCATGTATGTTAAAATGCTCGTCCTGGCTTGTGGCAGTGGACCATGGACAGATCTCAGCATCACAATCAGCAGCTTAGAAGCTCACAGCGAAGATCCCTGCCAGTCCTCCCCCAGAGCTTACACCCTGAAAAAGCCTGTTTCTCTCTTCTTTCCCTTTGAGCTAACTGGATGGAGATGTGCCACTGGAAAACTCATGGCTCTCATGCCATTCATTGCCTTAACTGAAAATGGTAGAGGGGACAGTGAACTGTCTAATTCTGTTCTTTGGTTCCAGGATAGAAACCAGGATCTTCCGTAATCTTCCCTAAAGGGCCAGGAGTCCTGTCCTTCCACAGAACCTGCAGCACTTAATTCCTGAAATGATAACTTATTAATCGACACTCATTTAGGTCTTTAATGACATGGCATTTTGTCCTGCACAATTAACTTCTTTTTTTAAAAAATTTAATTTTTTTAAGTTTTAAATATTTTGTTTTTTTAGAAAATTTTTCCATGGTTACATGATTCATGTTTTTACTTTCTTCTTCACCCTCCTTAACTCCCCCCCATATCAAACTCACCTTTCCCACTGGTTTTTACATGTATCATCAATCAAGATTTATTTACATATTATTGATAGTTAAATTGGTGTGGTCCTTTCGAGTCTACATCCCCAATTATGTCTGCATCAACCCATGTGTTCAAGCAGCTGTTTTTCTTCTGTGTTTCCACTTCTGTAGTTCTTCCTCTGAATGTGGGTAGTGTTCTTTTCAATAAATCCCTGAAAATTGTCCTGGGTCATTGCATTGTTGCTAGTACAGAAGTCCATTACATTCAATTTTACCACAGTGTATTGGTCTCTGTGTACAATGTTCTTTTGGCTCTACTCCTTTCACTCTGCTTCAATTCCTGGAGGTCTTTCCAGTTCACATGGAACTCCTCCAGTTTATTATTCCTTTGAGCACAAAAGTATTCCATCACCAGCATATACCACAATTTGTTCAGCCGTTCCCCAATTGAAGGGCAGACCCTCATTTTCCAGTTTTTTGCCACCACAAAAATCACAGCTATAAATATTTTTGTACAAGTCTTTTAACGATGATCTCTTTGGGGTACAAACCCAGCAATGGTATGGCTGGATTGAAGGGCAAGAAGTCTTTTAGAGCTCTTTGGGCATAGTTCCAAATTGCCATCCAGAATGGTTGGATAAGTTCAAAACTCCACCAGCAATGCATTAATGTCCCAATATAGCCACATCCCCTCCAACATTCATTACTCTCCTGCTATCATTTTAGCCAATCTGCTAGTGGTACCTCAGAGTTGTTTCGATTTGTATTTCTCTAATTACTAGAGATTTAGAACACTTTCTCATGTGCTTATTGATAGTTCGGATTTCTTTATCTGAAAATTGTCTATTCATATCCCTTGCCCACTTATCAGTTGGAGAATGGCTTGATTTTTTTGTACAATTGATTTAGCTCCTTGTACAATCAAGTAATTAGACCTCTGTCAGAGTTTTTTGTTTTAAAGATTTTTCCCATTTTGTTGTTTCCCTTCTGATTTTGGTTGCATTGTTTTTTGTTTGTACAAAAACCTTTTAATTTAATATAATCAAAATTATTTATTTTATATTTTGTAATTTTTTCTAACTCTTGCTTGGTTTTAAAATCTTTTCTTTCCCAGAGATCTGACAAGTATACTATTCTGCATTGACTAAATTTACTTACATTTTCCTTCTTTATATTCAGGTCATTCACCCATTCTGAATTTATCTTGGTGTAGGGTGTGAGATGTTGATCTAAACCTAATCTCTCCCATATTGTTCTCCAATTTCCCCAGCAGTTTTTGACAAATAGTAAAGAAGTTTTTTGGTAGTTGTGTTTGTATGATTCCTGTTTTTGTTTTGGTAGATATATTCCTAAGTATTTTATATTGTCTAGAGTGATTTTAAATGGTGTTTCTCTTTCTACCTCTTGCTGCTGTGATGTGTTGGAAATATATAGAAATGCTGATGATTTATGTGCATTTATTTTGTATCCTGCAACTCTGCTAAAGTTGTTGATTATTTCTACAAGCTTCTTAGTTGATTCTCTGGGATTTTTTAAGTAGACCATCATATCATCTGCAAAGAGTGATAGCTTAGTCTCTTTCTTTGCCTATTTTGATACCTTCAATTTCTTTTTCTTCTCTAATTGCTACTTCCAGTGTTTCTAGTACAATGTTAAACAATAGAGATGATAATGGGCATCCTTGTTTCACTCCTGATCTCATTGGGAAGGTTTCTAATTTATCCCCATTGCATATAATGCTTGTTGATGGTTTTAGATATATACTGTTTATTGTTTTTAGGAAAGGTCCTTCTATTCCTATACTTTCCAGTGTTTTAAATAGGAATGGATGCTGTATTTTGTCAAAGGCTTTTTCAGCATCTATTGAGATAATCATGTGATTTTTGTTTGTTAGATTGTTGATATGGTCAATTATGTGGCTGTTTTAACTAATGTTGAACCATCCTTGCATTCCTGGTATAAATCCCTCCTGATAATCGTAGATGATCCTCTTGATCACTTGCTGGAGTCTCTTTGCTAATATTCTATTTAATTTAGGTCTCATGCCCTGGCATGGCATCAGGAATCTCCCAGGATTCCAAGTGTCCTACTGGCAGCCCTGCCCCCAGACATGGCTTCTTGCAAATCTTGCAAAACTTAACTTACACATTGCTAAAGAAATGCCATTGTTACGATTAAAAATGATAAAGACTGATATAATGAGAGAAATTAGTAGTTTAATTAAAGCCATGGCCATGTTGGTAAAATATATATATGACCGTGCCTATCTTTTATATTTACTGCTGGAACCCATCCTGTCCTCTGGTACCCAGCTCCTCAGGAAGATCAAGAGGTATTCTTTTGGGCCCTCCTCTCATTTAAACTGTCCTATGCATGGGGACGTAGACGTCCCCACGCCCAAAGAACCAGAAACCGGAAACCCATTTGAATCACGGGAAATGTAGTCTGATAGTCCCTATGTGTCCATAGGGAGTCTGTTAGACACTTCCCTGAATTTAAAACAAACACCATTGAAGAAGTCTGGGGTGGGGGCAGGAGAGAAAAATCAGTTCAATCCAGAAGAGGGTGAGGGAAGACAGGACTGAATGGACT
>NW_025380390.1:0-6907 GCF_016433145.1 Gracilinanus agilis | reverse complement strand
ATGCTACCCACATTCAGAGGAAGGACTGCAGGAGAGGAAACATATAAGAAAAGCAACTGCTTGAACGTATGGGTCGGGGTGGACATGATTAGGGATGTGGACTCAAAATTACCACACCAATGCAACCACCAACAATTTGGAAATTGGTCTTGATCAAGGACACATGACAAAACCAGTGGAAATGTGCGTCGGCCATGGGTGGGGGGAGTGCGGGGGGTGAAGGGGAAAGTAGGAGCATGAATCATGTAACCATGTTAAAAATGATTATTAATAAATGTTAAAAAAAATAAAATAAAGAACTTTTGGCCTGAGAGAAGTAGCATCATACTGTTTACACATTATAGTTGGCACTAACTGAGAGCACTATAGAGAGAGAATACTAACAAAAGAATTAGGAGAGACAGCAAACTCCATATTATTATATTGAACATGATTACTAGACTGTTCACTACTTTATTGTCCTGAATCCTAGATTGTGAACCTGGGCTCTTATTCTTATACCAATTTCTAGTATAACTCTTAAGCATGTACTGAACCTTCATGCTTTACTATTTTTTTTTCATCTTAAGTGTAAATGCCACCCTATCTCGCGGGCTTCTTGTGACAAATTAAATATCTAAAAATAGTTTCTGCAGTTAGTGGGTTGGTGAGCCAACTTGCATTTTCCTCTTGCCTGTTGAGAGTAATAATTTATGCTTAGTGAACTGTGGTAAAGGATGGTTTATTTGGAAAAATTCATTCAAATTGATCAATTTTGGATACCCATCTATGATAATGCTTACCTAAGGCATTATCATTACTCAGATTTGATTATTATCTTCCAGAGACTAACCTTTTAACCCTTTTTTTCCCTTTTAAATTTTGGTTCCTAGTGTGAAGCGCAGTAACTGTTACATGATTTGGGGTGGAGACGTAATTGCCAATTCCCAAAGATCAAGTCGAAGTAATGTGGACCTGGAAATTGGTTGCCTCATTGACCTGGCCACAGGCATGATATCTTTCTCAGCCAATGGGAAAGAACTGGACAGTTGCTACCAGGTACTGTGTAAGAAATTAAATTTAGGGTTTGACTAAATATGAGAATTCTAAAGTAATATTGTGGTCGCTGATTTAAAATATTATAGCTCAAGTCAAAATGACTTTTAGTAGCTTTTATTTACAAAGAGGTGAAAAGAGTGAAAGCAGAGAAATGTAAGAAAAGGGTAGAGAAAATGTCTAGCTCGTCACACTAAATGTTGCTCTGGTGTCCAGCTCAACCCCAGCAGGGCTCAGTAACCCTCAGTCAGAGGACCTGGTGGTGTCTTATAAAAGGATTCCACATGCAGCCTCCTTCAGGAAAGGAAGGCCTCTCTGGAACTAATCTCTCCAGAAGCCAGGAAAGCAAGACCAGCTACTCACTCACCCAAGATGAAGTCCAAAGGAGATGATCCAGGAGCAGTTCTCCAAGAAGCATTCCAAGAGCCATAGTCCAAGCTAAAGATCAAGTCCAAAGCCACCTCCAAAAGCCAAGTCACCAGGAGAAGACCCCTGGAGAGGAAGTTCAGGACTTTTTATAGTCTCTTTTCCATGTCACTTCTTGTCCCTTCCTCCACTTTACAGGAACCAATTACAGTTGTTCAATTCCCAAGTTTCCAATATCACACTACCCAGGGGGTGGTCAGTGGCTCTGGAGTTGTCAGCCACTTTAGTAAGTGACTTGGGAACTCTCTTACTTAGTGTTAAGTAAGAGTGTTTAAGTTTTTGGTTGATTAACTTAAAACTTGCTTATTGATAGCCAAAGAAAGTTTGATTCACTCTTCACAACTGTTAGCAATTGAACAAAGTGATAGGGAGTGGTAGCAGTATACATATGCTTTATAAACCATCTATGTTCTAACTTTGTATCTCTCTTATATAACTGAAAATTGCCTCAGCTGGAGTAATTTCATCATAGAAGTAGGAGAAAGGCTTCTAGACTATCATCTCGAGCATATATGTCATATCTCAAAGAGATTGGCAAATAATAATATATTTTCTAAAATGTAGTTATACTTGGGAGGGTGATGAAGTTGAAGTGATACAGTATACTACCTTGTTCATTTTCCGTTTCTATTTGAATCTTAGTTGTTCCTTACTTTTCTTATGTCATCTTATTTGCATATTATTTCTATTTTGTTTTCAATAAATATAGTTTGTAAAAGGAAGAAACCAGTCAAGTGACCTATAGATCAGCTAAATAGAAGGAAGCAGACCAAAACTGAGCCTTACTATGGAGTCTTCTACCAAAATCACTTTACTTCTATTAGGAACTCAATCTTGTGACTGTTGGGGGACAAGGCCCATTAGGGACCTTCCATTTCTCAGCAAGTTGCAGTTGTGTGGGTGTCAGTAAAAAATTACAACATTTTGGGAGAGAGAGAGAAAATATTTTTAAAGATCTAGATTTGTGGCTAAACTATAATAAATTTTTGAAAGTATAATTCTATTTCTGTTTGCTTTTTAATTAGAGGGTTGCCTTTTATCAACTGCTTCTCTTCTTTGCCCCTTGGTTTTTCCCTCCACAAAATAGAAAGATGTCCTTATTAACTTCTTTAGTAGTTCAAATCAATAGCTAATGGTATTGATTAGAAGGTTTATTAAATTTCTATTTTAAATCAAGAAATCTTACTTTTGACCAGAAGTTTCAACATGGAATTCCTTAATAATGGATATAAGGAATATAGCTAATTATTTACTTAGCCAAACTACAACCTGCCTCCCAATTCACTTTTTTTTATGCTATTTTCTTCTACCTACTTTGTTTTTCCTTATGGAAAAGGAAAGATAAAAGAAAAACCTCTATTAGCTATTGTTTTGATTGATTAATTTAAAACACCATAGAGTGGTAGTTTAATGGAAGGGAAGCTTACATATGAATGGACAGGCAACACAAACCTTGCCTGTAGTTATGATTACACATTATCCCCTCATATCTAAACACAGAGATTACAAACCACTAATGGTACTGACCAACCAAAGCAGTCAGTGAATACCTACTATATTCAGAATACCATAATGAATATAATATAGGATACAAAAAAAAAGGCTAAAACAGGCTTTTCTCTAAAGGTGTTTGTCATTTAACTGGGGAGAAAAAAGCATACATATATATGTTTAAATATATATATATATATATATATAAACAATTAGTAATATAAAGCCACGTATTATGAACATCATCTGAATAGTATGTTGATAAGTGACATAGGGACAAAGTTCTTCCAGCAAGATAGTTGCTTTATTTATTTTTGGAGGTAGGATTTGATATGAGTCTTAAAGAATAAATAGACATTTATGAGAGGATTCTGGGGATAAAACCATTATCTGCCAATATACCATTATCCTTCTAGTTATCAGGAATTAAAGTTAAAACATTTTCTATTCTTTTTTTTTTTTAACACTTAACTTCTGTGTATTGGCTCATAGGTGGAAGAGTGGTAAGGGTGGGCAATGGGGGTCAAGTGACTTGCCCAGGATCACACAGCTGGGAAGTGTCTGAGGCCGGGTTTGAACCTAGGACCTCCCATCTCTAGGCCTGGCTCTCAATCCACTGAGCTACCCAGCTGCCCCATTAAAACATTTTCTAGAAATTTTTGCTAGGTTTTGTTCAATCTATAGATTTTTATGGTCAAGCTCTTTTTTGTTGCTTGTTCATTTTTCAAGCCTACTTACTGACTTTGGATTTTATGTTGTTGGGCTCTGCCCAGCCCTCAGGGCAGGAGGGACTAGAAGGCTGAGAATGCCTGACCTGATCTTCTATCTTTTATGTTCTTCTGCTACTATCTGGGTCAAAGAGGCCTGTAAGTTTTTTATTTAGTGCTTCCAAAGTGCTGTGGTCCAGAGAGAGGACTATTCAGTATTCTCATGGTTTACCCTTGGTAAATCCTTGATTTAATTTGGGTTTGATGGTTTGTTTGTGATTGAATTTCCAGAGACTGTTAGTGTACTTGGTCAGTTAGCCTACTGGGACACTCTGCAGTTTCAGAGTTACCGAACTGCTACCTTCCCCTTGGTTTTGATCTGTTGCACTGGCTTACGCCATTACAGGCTTATATGGGACTAAAGGTAATAATAGAGGCTTTGCTCTGTTCTTTAGATTAGAGTCATACAACTATGTTTCTAGAATTTAGGAGAATCCTTGCTCCTTTTAGCACCCCTGCTCCCTTATAACAATGACCATTCATCTCCAATCTAGAACTGGGACCCAGAACTGTGTAATAGGCAATAGCCTTGCCAGATAGCATTCATTCCTGCTCCCAGTGCTAGTACAAGGGTCTCCTGGGGTGTCTTTCTGCTCAAGTGTTCAGTCTTCTTACTGTCCCAGGACACTGGGCTCCTCAACATTGCTGTTGCTACTATGGCCCCTTGCTGCTTCCATCTGCTAAGGTGCTCCTACCACTGAACCACTGTACTTCTGGCCAGCCCCTACCCTGGTGTCTACAAGCCTCTCCCACTGTCTTCCTAAGCTACTATGGGCTATAAAAATGACTCATGTGACTTATCCTTGGCTTTCCTAATCAGAACCTGGTTTTGCATATTTTCTACATTGTTATTAGGGGTTGTGAGGCATTTTGGGAGAACTAAGCAGAAATGCCAGCTCTCATTCCACCATTTTAACTCCACATCAGTCTATAGCATTTTCTTTTATTTAAGTCTCTGCCTTGCCCCACTCATTTAATCATTTGCTAAATTCAGTTGCTATTCTGCCTTTAATATTTCTCATTATTCTCCCTTTTCAATATCTATATATTTGTATGTACAATATCACATAGTTGAAATCCTCATTACCTTTTGCCTAAATTATTTCAAAGGTCACTTAATTAGTCTCCCCATATCTAAAATCTTCTCAGTCAAGCCTATTATATATACCACTGGTAGAGTAATATTATCACTTTTGTAAGGAGGAAGTTATTTTTATAAGCTCTGATCTCCCATTTCCTGCAGAATATATTCTAAATACTCTAGGGTTCAAGGTTCTCCATTATCTTATCATGAACTTTTGAGGCATATCTTCTTTTTTTTTAACCTTTACCTTCTACCTTGGAATCAATACTATATATTGGTCCCAAGGCAGAAAAGAAGTAAGGGCTAAGCAATGGGGGTTAAATGGCTTGCCCCAGGGTCACACAGCTAGGAAGTGTCTGAGGCCAGATTTAAACCTAGGACCTCCTGTCTCTAGGTCTGACTCTCAATCCACTGAGCTACCCAGCTGCTCCTGAGGCATATTCTGCTATTCCCTTCTGTTCATATTATTTGTTTTGCTTGGAATGGCCTTCCTTTTCATACCTGTCTTTGAAATCCTCTCTACCCTTTAAGGCCCAAATCAAATGCTACCTCTTTCATTAAGTCTTCTGATCTTCTCAGCCTAAAGAATTTAATTCTTTTTTATGTCATTTATATATCTCATAAGTCATATTATATATACTTCTTTGTGGCTTAAGACCATATTTTGGTTAGCTTCTGTTACCCCAATCTCTTGCACATTGTAAATACTTAATACATGTTTGTTGAATTAAATTGGAGTTATGAAAAATACAAGATACCTTGGTAAAACATGAATTGGATCATTTTGGTTAGAATGGAGGCTTCACATTGAAAGTAGTAGTAGATTAAGTTGGAAAAACATCTTGGATTACAGTTTTGAATTTAGATTTTACCTATTAACAGTGAAGACTGATTGAAGGTTTTCGAGAAGTGTAGTAACAAAATAAAAGCAGGAAGACCTAAAAGAAGCAGGCATTGGCTTCCTGATTTATCAGCATAACTGTTCACAGTTTTTAAGAGATTCTAAGAATCTCTTGTTCTTGCCAGAGCAACAGATTTCTAATATGGCTTTTATTAATATTACTGATCTCTAAAAAATCATTGTAGTTGTCATTTTCTCAGTGCCTCGGCTGAGGAAGGATGACAAAATTATTGACAATAAAGACCTGGAAAACTAGTGGAAATGGAAGAACCATACTGTTGCTGATACCTTTCCTTGTCACTAATGTGCCTACAGATTTAAAAACTAATACTAATTATAGGCACTGATTTTCCCAATAGTGTAACTTACCAAGTATCTTGTCAAGGCAGATTCTTTTTTTTTTAAACATTTATTAATAATCATTTTTTAACATGGTTACATGTTTCATGCTCCTACTTTCCCCTTCACCCCCCGCACTCCCCCCACCCATGGCCGACGCACATTTCCACTGGTTTTGTCATGTGTCCTTGATCAAGACCAATTTCCGGATTGTTGGTGGTTGCATTGGTGTGGTGGTTTCGAGTCCACATCCCCAATCATGTCCACCCCGACCCATGCGTTCAAGCAGTTGCTTTTCTTATATGTTTCCTCTCCTGCAGTCCTTCCTCTGAATGTGGGTAGCATTCTTTACCATAAATCCCTCAGAATTGTCCTGGGTCATTGCATTGCTGCTGGTACAGAAGCCCATTACATTCAATTTTACCACAGTATGTCAGTCTCTGTGTACAATGTTCTTTTGGCTCTGCTCCTTTCGCTCTGCATCAGTTCCTGGAGGTCTCTCCAGTTTGCCTGGAACTTCTCCAGTTTGTTATTCCTTTTAGCACAATAGTATTCCATCACCCGCATATACCACAGTTTGTTCAGCCATTCCCCAATTGAAGGACATACCCTCCTTTTCCAGTTTGTTGCCACCACAAAAAGCACAGCTATAAATATTTTCTTACAAGTCTGTTTATCTATGATCTCTTTGGGGTACAAACCCAGCAATGGTATGGCTGGGTCAAAGGGCAGGCATTCTTTTATAGCTCTTTGAGAATGGTTCCAAATTGCCAGCCAGAATGGCTGGATCAGTTCACAACTCCACCAGCAATGCATTAATGTCCCAATTTTGCCACATCCCCTCCAGCATTCATTACTCTCCCC
>NW_025380389.1:0-2510 GCF_016433145.1 Gracilinanus agilis | reverse complement strand
GTCATAAAAGGAATTTGGTAGGACTCCTTCTTTGCTTATCATATCATTAATTTATATAATATTGGGATTAGTTGCTCTTTGAATGTCTGATAGAATTCACATCAGGCCCTGGTGATTTTTTCTTAGGGAGTTCTTTGATGGCTTGTTTAATTTCTTTTTCTGAAATGGGATTATTTAGGTATTCTATTTCTTGTGCTGTTAATCTAGGCAGTTTATATTTTTTGTAAATATTCATCCATATCTCCTAAATTGTTATATTTATTGCCATATAATTGGGCAAAATAGTTTTTAATGATTGCCTTAATTTCCCTTTCATTAGATATGAGGTCTCCCTTTTCATCTTTGATTCTATCAATTTGGTTTTCTTCTTTCCTTTTTTTTTTAATTAGATTGTCCAGTACTTTTTCTATTTTATCTGTTTTTTCAAAGTACCAGCTTCTAGTCTTATTCATTAATTCAATAGTTCTTTTACTTTTGATTTTATTAATTTCTCCCTTGGTTTTTAGTATTTCTAATTTAGTTTTCATCAGGGGATTTTTAATTTGCTCGCTTTCTAATTTTTTGAGTTGCATGCCCAATTCATTGATCTCTGCCCTCCTTAATTTGTTAATATATGCACTCAGGGATATAAATTTCCCCCTGAGTACTGCCTTGGCTGCATGCCACATAGTGTAGTAGGATGTCTCATCTTTGTCATTTTCTTCAATGAAATTGTTGATTGTTTCTATGATTCCTTCTTTGACAAATTGATTTTGAAGAATCATATTATTTAATTTACAATTAGTTTTTGATTTTCCTGTCCATGTGCCCTTACTAATAATTATTTTTATTGCATTATGATCTGAGAAGGTTACATTTATTATTTCTGCTCTTTTGCATTTGTTTGCAATGATTTTATTCCCTATAACATGGTCAATCTTTGTGAATGTGCCATGTGCAGCTGAAAAGTAGGTGTATTCCTTTTTGTCCCTATTCATTTTTCTCCACATATCAATTAAATCTAATTTTTCTAGGACTTCATTCACCTCTCTTACCTCTTTCTAATTTATTTTTCGGTTTGATTTATCTAGATCTGACAGAGGAATATTTAGATCTCCCACTGGTATGGTTTTACTATCTATTTCCTTCTTGAGCTCTGCCAGTTTCTCCTTTATGAATTTGGGTACTATTCCACTTGGTGCATGCATATTGAGCAGTGTTATTTCCTCATTGCTTGTACTGCCTTTAATCAGGATGTAATGACCTTCCCTGTCTTTTTTAATCATATCTATTTTTACTTTGGCTTTGTCAGAAATCATAATAGCCACTCCTGCCTTCTTTTTCTCATTTGACGCCCAAAAGATTTTGCTCAAGCCCTGAACCTTAAACTTGTGTATGTCCACCCACCTCATATGTGTTTCTTGTAGACAACATATGGTGGGATTTTGGTTTCTAATCCACTCTGCTATTTGCTTCTGTTTTATGAGCGAGTTCATCCCATTCACATACAGAGTTATAATCATCAGTTGTGCATTTGCTGACATTTTCAAATCCTCCCCTCTTCCTACCCCCTTTTTCCTTATACTTTTTCCTTTTAAATCAGTAGTTTGCTATTTAGTCGCTATCCCTTATGCCCTCCCTTGATTAACTTCCCTTTCTACCCCCTCCCTTATTTTTCCCCCTCTTTTTGTTTTTAAAGGCCTTATGAATTCCCTCCCCCCTTCACCCCTGCCTTTTTTTGACCTCCCTACTCCCCTGCTCCCCTTGGTTTATCCCTTCTAACTTTCTCAGAAGGGTTAGATAAGAGTTTTATGTCCCAATGGATAGTATAGCTACTCTTCCCTCTCTAGGTTGATTACACTAAGAGTAAGGTTTGATTATTACCTCTTAATGCTCTCTTCCTCTCCTTCTTATAATAGTATTTGTCCTCTCTTCCTCCCATGCCCTCTTTGTGTGTAATAGAATATCCTATTTTCTTATTCACTCAAGTTTCTCTTGGTGTCCCCTGCTCTTCACCCCCTCTTTCCCATCCCCCATGTCATCTTAGATTATTTAGTTTTCCACCCTCACCCTGTGAATTATTCTTCTGATTACTATAATAGTGAGTATTATAATAGTGAATAGCGTTCACTACTGAGAATTATACATAACATTTCTCTACATAGGAATACAGATAATTAGATCTCACTGAGGCCCTTAAAAAGGCAAATTTAAAAATTATAAGTTTTCTTTCTTTCCCCTCTGTATCTTATTTACATTTTCATGTTTCTCTCGATTTTTGTGGTTGGATATCAATCTTTCCATTTAGCCCTGGTCTTTTCTTTGCAATTTTGTTGAATGCCCATACTTTCCCCTGGAATTCTTCAATTTTGTTGAATGCCCATACTTTCCCCTGGAAATATATAGTCAATTTTGATGGGTAGTTGATCTGTGGTTGCAGGCCCAGTTCTCTTGCCTTTCTGAATATCGTATTCCAAGCCTTGCGATCTTTTAGCGTGGAGGCTGCCAGATCCTGTGTGATCCTGATTGGT
>NW_025380388.1:0-3598 GCF_016433145.1 Gracilinanus agilis | reverse complement strand
TGGTCTTTTTCTTCTGGACTTCCTTATTGCTGGCCATTATTAGCCCCGCCCCTTTTCCGCTTTGTCTTTGCACTTCGGGTCTGCCTGGGCCTTGCAAGCTTGGGGGGGGAGGGTCCGGTCCCCTTGTCCTCGGGGTCAGGCCTCCTGGTAGTTCCCGGTCTGCCCCTCTGCCCGAGGTTCCTTCAGCAGTCTTTGGGGCTGCTTCCACAGCCACGCTCAGGTCTGCACCAAGTCCTCCTCTTCCTTTCCTATTACCATCTCTGCCTTTTCCCTCCCTTACCTTATATGTTGTGAAGTTAATAAGGAGAGTAATTAGAGAGGAGTTAAATCTGTGAAGGGTTACCTAATTGACAGCATTAGTTATAGTTAGTCATCATTTATTCCCTTTAGATAGCACCTAGTAAAAACTGAGTTTAAGGCAGGTCCTTACTCAGACTCCATCTTTACTTCCCTTCCCCCACCTGAGGTTCCTGAGACAACTGATAGGGCTTTCCTTTGATCCACCTTCCTAACAAACATCCTTCAAACAAAATAAACCCTTTTGAGTTTCAACAGTCCTATTAGTGTAATTTGTCTGTTAGTTATCAAGAGGGAAGAAGAGGGAAAGAGACAACATACTCTGGGCTTAGAGGGAAGCTGGGCATCCATCTTGAAGGAAAGTGTTACTTCAAAACAGGTCCCTTCCTGTGAAATTAACTAAAGCCTGTTTGTTAATTTCAGTCTAGTCTATTTCCCTCAGCTTGTGTTTGAGTCTAAGTCCCAGTCTGTAAGCCTGCTGTGTTTGTCTGTTTAGTTTAATTTCTTCTCCCTAAAGATCTCTGTTTCCCTTCTGTGTTATACTCCTGACTTCAGTCCTATTATACCCTGAATCTCCTTTAATCCCAGCCTACCTGAAACCGAGATTACCCATTTAGCAAGTCTCCAACATCCTCCTTTCATTTCCTTTATACCCCACCTTTCCTCAAATTACCCACATAACAGTATAAAGGTCAACTTGATATGTGATTGATCAGTAATTAGGTACTTTTATTTCCTTGAAATCCTTGAGCCATTGTTTTTTATTTCATACTTGATAGTAGAATGATAAAGAAAACATTCTATGACTATTTGTAAAGAAAATTTGACTTGTAGTCAGAAGACTTTGGTTCATGTTCATAGTTCTACATGTACTAGCTAATTCTGTCCCTTGTTTTTTCTGAGTATCAGTTTCCTCATTTGTTATGTGGAAAATAATATTTCCACTCCCAATGTTATGGGACTTATACGTAGACTATTTTGTAAACCTTTATCTTAGACTTGCATTTACATTAGTGAAGAGGATTCCCTGATGTGGAATCTCCCTTTGCAAATGCAGAGGATGTTATACTTTTGTAACTTACAGTCTTACAGAGCAGTCTGGGCCAATAGGAGCCTATGTGACTTATTCTAGTCATACAGTGATTATGTTCAGAGGCGTGAATTAAATTGAGTTAATTTTTACTCAGAAGTCATAACTTAATGTTCTATTTCAGACTGCTTTTTCCTTAAACCACAATTACATAAATCCAATCCAATAAACATTTATTAAGTATGTAAAATGTGCCAGGCAGGAAATTGGGAGTAGGTAGAGGGCAGGGCAGGATTTGTAATACTAGAGAATATTTTGTTCTTAGGAAAATTATACCAGGAAGCTCAGCTTATGTAGGATAGAGAGAAGAAAATTAATTCATTATCATCATTTTAGTTCAACTATGTTGCAGAAAAAGTAGAAATGACTTCCAGGTCTAAAAATAATTCTCCAGTACATAAAGACTCTTCTTGGTCACTTCACTGAAAAATATTCAATATCTTCTTCTCCTCAGGATCAGTGTTCCTTAAAAAGAAATCTTCTGAAATTCCAGTTTATAACTATACTCACCGGATCATCATATCTTGTGGCTATCCATCCTTCAAACGATTGTTTGAAACCCAGCAATATTATAAAAGGATCAGAGACAGTGAAACCATGACCAGGGATGGGTGAGGTCCCTTCAGAATGGGGTAATGTTTAAGAAGAGAACTAAAGACAAAGGAACAAAGTCCTCAGAGAACATTTCTGTCAAATAAACCAAAACAAGCTCTGAAGGGGGCAAAAATAACTCTGTTACAAGTATAAAGGCCTTTTTCAATGCACCTGAGGTGTTTACCTGGATTTTTGCTTTCTTTTCTCACCATTAGGAATGGGACCAAGCAGGGATGAACATTATTTGTCAAAAAAAAAAAAAAAAAAAAAAAAAAAAAAAAAAAAAGAGAAGGGTTCCGGGTTAAGATGGTGGCAGAGTAAGAAGCAGCTCTTAACCTCTCCTGACCGAAACACACAAAACTCCTCAAGGGGACATAAAAACAAGTCCAGACGAATGGAGGAACCCCACAACAGGGCACAGCGTGGAAGGTACGTGGAATCCAGACATTTCCAGGCTATAAAGGGCTCTCACTAAATCGAGGGCTGAGCAACCAACCCACCCCCACCCCCTCCACACACAAAATCTATAGCTCTGAAGCCAGCTAAAAAGAAATAGAGCAAGTTTGGGGCACCCATCGAGTCATTGGCAGCTCCGGGGCCTGTTCCTGAGAGCAGCAAGATTTAGGACCCCAAAAAGCCAAAGAACGCAAGCGTAATCTGAGCGCGGGAGCAGAGAGTGGACACTGGGTGCAGAGCGCACAGGCACGGGCGGAGGCGTGGGTGGAGGCAGACACAACCAGGAACTAAAGCTCTGAAAACCTGAGTGGGGAACCAGTGCAGACGGGTATACGACTGTGGAAGCAGCGCCCTGAGACTTGTAAAGGAACCTCCTGCAGAGGATCAAGTAACGGGGTCCACCAGGGGGCTTGACCTTGGAAAAAATCAGAACTCAGACCTCAGGAGCCAATAGACCGCGGACAGACACTGAGTGGGAGGATAAACCTGAGAAGCTGCTGGGCTAATGATGGCTACCCAGACTCAGGAAACTCAGAAGAGAAAGAATAACAACAAGAAAAAGAAGCCTTTAACACTCAACAACTTTTACACAGAGAAAATCCAGACAACCGAGCAAACAGAGGAGGAGAACAAACAAGCATCCGGACCCTCCTCAAATAAGGAAAACTCCTCACAAGCTATGGAAGAGTTCAAAACTGAGATTTTGAGGAAAATGGAAGAGATCTGGCAAGAAAATAACTGTTTAAAAGGTAAAATCTTGCAATTGAACACCATAAATGACCAGATTGAAAAGGAATACCAGAAGATTAAGGCCAAAAACCAGAAGATTATGGCCGAAAACCAGAAGGTCATGGCTGAAAACCAGAAGATTATGGCCGAAAACCGAAAGATTATAGCCAAAAATCAATCTCTAAAGGCTAGAATTGAGCAATTGGAAGGTAATGATCTCTCAAGACAACAAGAACAAATAAAACAAAGTCAAAAGACTGAAAAAATAGAAGGAAACATGAAATATCTCAATGAGAGAGTGACAGACCAAGAAAACCGGTCTAGAAGAGACAATTTGAGAATAATTGGTCTTCCAGAAAAACCAGAAATTAATAGAAACCTGGACTCCATACTAAAAGAAATTATTCAGCAAAATTGCCCTAAAGTCCTACA
>NW_025380387.1:0-2680 GCF_016433145.1 Gracilinanus agilis | reverse complement strand
CTAGCAGTTGCAATTAGAGAAGAAAAAGAAATTGAAGGTATCAAAATAGGCAAGGAGGAGACTAAGCTATCACTCTTTGCAGATGATATGATGGTATACTTAAAAAATCCTAGAGAATCAACTAAGAAGCTTGTAGAAATAATCAACAACTTTAGCAAAGTTGCAGAATACAAAATAAATGCACATGAATCATCAGCATTTCTATACATTTCCAACACACTAGAGCAGTAAGAAGTAGAAAGAGAAACACCATTTAAAATCACCCTAGACAATATAAAATACTTAGGAATCTATCTACCAAGACAAACATAGCAATTATATGAAAACAACTACAAAACACTTACCAAACAAATAAAACTGGATCTAAACAATTGGAAAGCCATTGATTGCTCATGGTTAGGACGAGCTAACATAATAAAAATGACAATTCTACCCAAATGAATTTACCTATTTAGCACCATACCTATCAAGCTACCAAAAATCTTCTTTACTGAATTAGAAAAAACTATAACAAACTTCATTTGGAATAACAAAAGATCAAGAATATCAAGGGAAATAATGAAAAAAAATGTGAAGGAAGGGGACCTAGCAGTACCAGATATTAAACTGTACTAATAAAGCTGCAGTCATCAAAATGATATGGTACTGTCTAAGAGACAGATGAGAGGATCAGAGGAATAGACTTGGAGTAAGTGACATCAGCAAGACAGTTTATGATAAACCCAAAGAGCCCAACTTTTGGGACAAAAATCCCCTATTTGACAAAAACTGCTGGGAAATTTGGAAAACAATATGGGAGAGATTAGGTTTAGATCAACATCTCACAAGCTACACTGACATAAATTCTGAATGGGCGAATGATTTGAATATAAAGAGAGAAACTATAAATAAGTTAAGTGAACATAGAATAGTTTACTTGTCAGATCTCTTGGAAAAGAAAGATTTTATAAACAAGCAAGAGTTAGAGAAAATTACAAAATGTAAATTAAATGGTTTTGATTATATTAAACTAAAAAGCTTTTGTACAAACAAAAACAATGTAGTCAAAATCAGAAGGGAAACAACAAATTGGGAAAAAATCTTTAAAACAAAAAACTCTGACAGGGGTCTAATTACTCAAATATAAAAGGAGTTAAAGCAATTGTATAAAAAAATCAAGCCATTCCCCAATTGATAAATGGACAAGAGACATGAATAGGCAATTTTCAGGTAAAGAAATCTAAAGTATCAATAAGCACATGAGAAAGTGTTCCAAATCACTAATAATTAGAGAAATGCAAATCAAAACAACTCTGAGGTATCACCTCACACCTAGCAGATTGGCTAAAATGAAAGAAGGGGAGAGTAATGAATGCTGGAGGGGATGTGGCAAAATTGGGACATTAATGCATTGCTGATGGAGTTGTGAACTGATCCAGCCATTCTGGCTGGCAATTTGGAATCATGCTCAAAGGGCTATAAAAGAATGCCTGCCCTTTGATCCAGCCATACCATTGTTGGGTTTGTACCCCAAAGAGATCATAGATAAACAGACTTGTATGAAAATATTTATAGCCCATCTTTTTGTGGTGGTAACAAACTGGAAAAAGAGGGTATGTCCTTCAATTGGGGAATGGCTGAACAAACTGTGGTATATGCGGGTGAGGGAATACTTTTGTGCTAAAAGGAATAATAAACTGGATGAGTTCCAGGCGAACTGGAGAGACCTCCAGGAACAGATGCAGAGTGAAAGGAGCAGAGCCAGAAGAACTCTGTACACAGAGACTGATATACTGTGGTAAAATCGAATGTAATGGGCTTCTGTACCAGCAGCACTGCAAAGACCCAGGACAGCTCTGAGGGATTTATGGTAAAGAACGCTACCTACATTCAGAGGAAGGATTGCAGGAGAGGAAATGTATAAGAAAAACAACTGCTTGAACGCATGGGTCGGGGTGGACATGATTGAGGATGTGGACTCGAAACTACCACACCAATGCAACTACCAACAATTTGGAAATAGGTCTTGATCAAGGACACATGACAAAACCAGTGGAAATGTGCATTGGCCATGGGTGGGGGGAGAGCGGGGGGCAAAGGGGAAAGTAGGAACATGAATCATGTAACCATGTTAAAAATGAATATTAATAAATGTTTAAATTTAAAAAAATAAAAAAGTGTTAAAAAAATAAATGTTATATTCAAGAGCAATGTGCTAAACACTTTTCTAGTTAATAAAGGAGTAAAACAAGTGATACCTAATCTGCTCACTATTACTTACGATAATTACAGAAATGTTAACAATAGCAATAAAACCAGAGAAATAAATAAATGTTGGATAGATATATAAAAGAGACACAAACTATCCCCTTTTTGCTGATGATGAGATAATTTACTAAGAACATCTTAGGGAATCAGTTATGACACTAGAGATAATAGCTTTAACAAAATTGCAACTTAAAAAATAAACCACATTTCTACATAACAGAATCCAAGAGGCCTTAATTGAAAGGGAAATCCCAATTCAAATAACAAAATGCATAAAACCTCTGCATATCATTCACAAAATATGGATAAAGTAAATTAAGACATACTCCTCAAATAAATAAATAACATAAAGAAAGAAAGAAAGAAAGAAAGAAAGAAAGAAAGAAAGAAAGAAAGAAAGAAAGAAAGAAAGAAAGAAAGGAAGGAAGGAAGG
>NW_025380386.1:0-7491 GCF_016433145.1 Gracilinanus agilis | reverse complement strand
TATATATATATAGCTTAGAACTAGAAGGGTTATGTTACCCAAAAATGAGATTTTCTGTGAGTGTAAATGGATCTTACAAATAGCAGATTCACAATGCACATTCAAATAGAGTACTATTATTTCCAATAGCACATTTTAAAACAATGTTTAAAATCATTTACTTGTTACAACTTTTAAATCTTGGCTAAGAGTTTCTCAACAAATTCTGTTATTGCTTCCATAGCAAAATCTGATATTTAATAAAAAGAAACCTTCTGATATAATCATCCTCAGATAAGAATGTACAGGAGCTCCTTGGCTTCCTGGTTTAAAAAATCCTGGATAGGAAATGCTTCTACACATTTAAGGCAATAATATCTCTTATAATAAAATATATAAAAGCTTTATCCTTTTAGACAACAATTCTTAAGGATTTAAAGTAAGAGTTAAAAGATACCTCTCGTAAAATTACAAGGTAATATTCAAAGCATGGAAACTTTCAAGGTTCTTTGCAATTACCAAGACAGTATAAATTTTAAAAGACATGTGCTCTATAAGGCCAGTATATATAAGGCAAGTTACAACATTAAAAATGTGTAGGAAATATAATGTGATTATTAGAGTAACAAGCTGGTCAAAACCTCTTACCAGTTCTAATAGATTTTTCTCATTATTTGGGAGTTACAATAAAATCACAAACAGAATTAATCTAGCAGCCACAAACTACATTAACTTAAAATGATTCAGTGCAACAGGAAAATCAATGAAATAAGCAAGATTAATTTACAAAACTAATTAGCAAAATACAGTAAGATACAGTCTCCTTAAAAGTTATTCAGTTCTGAAAGGTTTTTTTTTTTTCTTTAAGTTTTCTCTTTGCTCTCAGTTCAAAGTTCTGAGCAGGTATGGGGTGAATATTTCTTCCCCTAAGTTCAGTTCTTAATCACAAGCAAGTCTGAATAGGCCATTCAGCCCCATTAAGGGTAAACGCTAGTTGCTAGGTCCAGACGCTAGCGTCCACGTGGGCTCGGGGTTAGTGGAGAAAAGCTCAGGAAAATACCCACGTGTAGAGTCTGTGTGAGTTGCCTAATTTAGGTCTTTAGAGAAACACGTGGAAGGCTAGAAATCGGGAGAAAGGGGAATATACTACCAAAATCTTTAACCGCAGAGCTGAAGCAGTCTCTGGAGATTGAGATCTTGGCAAAGGCAGCAGCCGGAGAAGTTTCCGAAGATCTCGGCAAGTCAGGACTGGGTGAGCTGTTGGGGCTCGGGGTTCTGGACTCCAGCAGCACCAGCGAGTCAGGATCGGAGATCATAGGCACTGGGAGGCTTGCAGGCTTTTGGCGCGGCTGGAATGGAGATCAAGTCAGGAGTCAGGAGGTCGGCTGCGAGACGAAACTAGCTGGGCACTGGCAGGCCATCAGTGCCAGCAAGGGCCACCAGGCCCGGGGCATTGAGCAAAATAATTCGCAGCCCAGCGGCAATTAAAACCATTGTCTCTCTTCCCCGTAAAACAGCCTCTAGGCTGGGGAAAACTGGGAGAGGACTGGGCAAGGAAAAAGATTGTTTCTGAGACTCTGGGTCCCAGAGCCGCATGGCTTCTTCTTAGGCTATCTAGAAAATTGAGAGTTCGAATTTCGACCTTCTGGTTTGCCAAATTATAAAGATGAAAAATAATAAAGGCTGCTATAATAATATAAATTAGTATTTTAATCAAAGCCATGCTGATAAAGTTATTAGACCATGCGCTTATAAGAATTCAAAATTGCCGCCTCCATTTTGTTACCTCTTGTCTCTCCCCGAGCCTGCTAGCTGAGAGACCACTCCCACCTAACCCAGGAGATTTAAACTCCTCTCTGCGTGGAGACGTAGGCCTCCCCATGACCAAAGAACTGGAACCCGAAATCCGTTGGACCACGGGAAATGTAGTTTGATAATGTCCATAGAAAATGCATATATATATACTTAAAGATGACATCTCCCAAATTTCACTTTTACACATATGTTCTTCTTTTGCATTTCAACTCTTATAGTACTTTCTCTCAATGTGGTTAGCATTCTTTTCTATAAGTCCTTTAGGAGCGTCCTGGCTTGTTGCATTGCTACTAGTAGCAAAGTCCGTTACATTCGACTATACCACAGTATCAGTCTCTATGTACAACATTCTCCTGGTTCTGCTCCTTTTGCTCTGCATCAATTCCTGGAGGTCTTTCCAGTTCACATAGAATTCCATCAGTTCATTATTCCTTTCAGCACAATAGTATTTTGTCACCAACAGATACCACAATTTGTTCAGCCATTCTCCAATCTGTGGACATCCCCTCATTTTCTAATATTTTGCCACCAAAAAGAGCTCAGGTATAAATATTTTTGTACAAGTACTTTTCCTTAATATCTCTTTGGGGTACAAACCCAGGAGTGGTATTGCTGGATCAAAGGGTATACATTCTTTTAAAGCTCTTTGTGCATAATTCCAAATTGTCTTCCAGAATGGCTAGATTAATTCACAACTCCACCAGCAATGCATTAGTGTCCTAATTTTGCCACATCCCCTCCAACATTTATTATTTTCCTTTACTGTCATATTGGCCAATCTGCTAGGTATGAGGTAACACCTCAGAGTTGTTTTGATTAGAATTTTTCTAATTATGAGAGATTTAGGACACTTTTTCATGTGCTTATTGATAGTTTTGATTTCTTTATATAAAACTGTCTATTCATGTCCTTGCCCATTTATCAGTTAGAGAATGGCTTGATTTATGGTACAATTGATTTAGCTTCTTATAAATTTGAGAAATTAGACCTTTGTCAAAGGTTTTTGTTATAAAGGGTTTTTTTTCCCAATTTGTTTGTTCCCTTCTAATTTTATTTGCATTGGTTTTGTTTGTCCAAAACCTTTTTAATTTAATGTAATCAAAATTATTCATTTTAAAATGACCAGAACCCAGATGACTTGCTGACACTGTAGGATGCCTCCCTAGTCTGTGCAGAGTCTTGATAGAGACTTATCAAAAGCCAAATTGGAGAAATATCCAAGAGAAAACAGTAGAGAAGGAGCTAAGAAAGCGTCTTCAAAGATAAAGGTGGAAGAAGGAGGAGAAATACATAATAAGAAACCAATGAGGTACCCAATGAATTGGTGAGGGAATTAATTGCAAAGACAGTTATTTTGACTGGAAAACTGAAAACCAAAAGGGATTGTAAGGAGTGACCTTTGGACCCAGACAGGAAAGGATCTTACCCCATGACAGATAAAAAGAGAACAAAAGGCTGGAGCCATACAGTTTTGTTAATTTTTACTGACAGAAATATAACTGCTAGCATCAGAAGGTGAAAGCTGTAAAATTTAAATTAATGTCCAGTAACTCCCAGTATTATATTTTATAAGGTTATTATTAATCACTTGAAACAAGAAACAAAAAGAAGAAACAAAAGAACAAAAGGATAAAGCCTAAGTAAAACCACATGGGTAAAATTCTCCTACCTGGCTCTCACCCAAACTACACAACCGTCTTAATGGGAAAAAGAGAGAGAGGGAGGAACTACACCCACAACTTTTATCTTCAAAGTGTAAGCACATAACATGAGAATGAAAATGGAAAGCTGGAAAAGAGAGTTCTGGGGAGAAGATTCTAATTACACAATCCCCCCTGTGATTCCATTGGGAAACGAGCAAGTAGAAATCTCCCAGATTTACACGTCTAGTTTCCCCAATGAATCAGTACACATAACCAACATATCTCTAAAAATCTCTAACTAGAGGTACAAACAGTATTCGATATTACAGTAATTTGGGGATAAGAGGAAAATAAAAGAAAGAACAAAACCAATGATTGCTAGGTGCATTGACAAACAGCCAATTAGGGAGCAGTCCCCTTTGACATAAGAGTATACATTCAAAATAAATGCATTCAACTCCCCACAGTTCAATTCACCACATCCCAAAGTTCATTCTGGATCTTTTGGTGTAGTGTGTGGTTTCTGCAGGCATCTTCATGGAGCCTGTTCACTTTCTTTATTTGGGGAGGTAGCAAGTTTCTTATCCTAAAATTACTCTCAAAAGAGAAAAATTTTTATAAATCTAGAATTTTATGACAATAATACAGTCCCCCCTGAGTAGGGTATTGACTAACACATGAGTCACCCTGGGATACATAGCTGAATTATGAGGTATATGAATCAATTGTTAAAAGAAAATAAAAGACATTAAAAAAATCCAAATAAAAGAGAAAAAAGTAACTTCTGCACGAAACATAAAATATCAAAGTCTAATGTGTAAAAATTATAAGTAAGGAAGAATCAACCCATAACAAATCCTTGAATCAGGACCCAATTAAAGTGATTTATATACCACAAGCCTATAGTAGCAATTATGCACCTACTTCTAATCAGTAGCCAGGACTATAGAAAATTGGTATACTATGAAAGAGAGAGAGAAAAAGGAGTAGATTTTGAAGCAGAAGGGAAATAGCATTCCCTGGTCTGATTTTACCTTTGCTCTCAGGGATAGGGGAGCCAACATGGCAGCCAAACTGAAGTATTTGGTTAAGTCTGTATCTGGCACAAGGAAATTCTGCGTCTAAAGGTGTCAAACAGCTGCTTCTTCAAAACCAAAAATAAGTTCAAGTCCCCTTTCTTGACACAGAATTTCATCAATCCCACTGGGATTAATTGGTCTCCTTTAACTTGTGCTCCTAGGTAGTGTGTAAGTTAACTTTGTGCTCCTTGGCACTGTGCAGGTTAACTTTGTGATCCTTGGTACTGTTCAGTGGCTCGTTTGTGATCCCTTCTCTTGGAATCAGACACAATCATTAATCAAAGTTCTATAACATTTAACAATCAATGGCAGATTTCCACAGACTAAAGCTTTTGGGTATGCATTGACATTAGGGTTAATGGACATTATTAACTTATCCTACTGCAAAATCGAAAAAACCATTAATACTGTTAACATGTGCTTCAAGTACAAAAAATGAGAGAAAAATGAAAACTCATACTCTATTGCACATACAAGGAAAAACAATAATAAAATTAAAAAAAATCAAAAACATATAGTTCACATTCCATGAAAAGTTGTCAGCCAAGTAGAGGCACAATACAAAAGTTTCTCACCCAAAAATGAGATCCATTTCCTTTTTAACTTGGCCATGATCCATGGTATGAATGCACATGATTTTCACCAAGTATCAGCTTTTTAAAACAATAGTACAGCAGCTAATGCATATTCAAAGAAATACCAAAATTCCCAAAATCACAATAATAACATCAACTTCTCCAAAGGTTAGTAATACAGGCTTTGTCCAAGTAGTTTATGGACTTTTATAATGGTATTTTCTCCAGTCTAGGCATAAGATGGTATAAAGAAAGACAGTGCAACAGAATATATAGCTAATAGCCAAAACACAATGATAGGAAGTGACATAGTAAGGAAGTGACATAGTATAACAGACTATTATAGATTAAATTAATATGTAAACTTAGAAACAATTAAATATTAAAACAATCAGCAAATATAATAAGCATGACAGGATACAGTCACTCATTATCTATAGAAGGTGCTCTCTTTACATGTGAGCAATGGATTCAAGAGTCCTTTTCTCTAATTTTGATAGTTGTTGGAATGGTTTACAGGATTTGGAATGGACCTTCCCAGGCAGGCTGAGTTGTCCCAGTGTGCTGGAAGTTCTTTATGGACACCTTGGCACCTGGGTGTAAGTAATGGAGCAAGAAGTCTATAGGTCCTGCTTGTACAGCAT
This sequence comes from Gracilinanus agilis, assembly GCF_016433145.1. NCBI lineage: Eukaryota > Metazoa > Chordata > Mammalia > Didelphimorphia > Didelphidae > Gracilinanus > Gracilinanus agilis. The sequence continues at coordinate 1,756 of NW_025380386.1, read as the reverse complement.
CTCCAGATTCATGGAGTTCTCATAATTTGATGTGTAAATCCTGTATATTTGAGGCAATAGAAGCGTCTCCCCCTAGTAATGATGTGTATGCAGGAGAGAAAGGCTTAGCCTGCATAGGGAGATGTCCAAAAAGCATCTCAAATGGTGAGGTGTGTAGATTTCCCTTGGGCCTGCTTCAAAGATAAAAGAGGGCTAGGGGAAGAATTTTTTTTTAAACATTAATATTCATTTTTAACATGGTTACATGATTCATGCTCCTCCTTTCCCCTTCGCCCCCAGCACTCCCCCCACCCATGGCCGATGCACATTTCCACTAGTTTTGTCATGTGTCCTTGATCAAGACCAATTTCCAAATTGTTGGTAGTTGCATTGGTGTGGTAGTTTCGAGTCCACACACTCAATCACGTCCACCCCGACCCATGCGTTCAAGCAGTTGTTTTTCTTATATGTTTCCTCTCCTGCAGTCCTTCCTCTGAATGTGGGCAGCGTTCTTTACCATAAATCCCTCAGAATTGTCCTGGGTCATTGTATTGCTGCTGGTACAGAGGTCCATTACATTCAATTTTACCATGGTATATCGGTCTCTGTGTACAGTGTTCTTCTGGCTCTGCTCCTTTCGCTCTGCATCTGTTCCCGGAGGTCTCTCCATTTCATCTGGAACTCCTCCTTTTAGCACAATAGTATTCCATCACCCGCATATACCACAGTTTGTTTAGCCATTCCCCAATTGAAGGACATAACCACCTTTTCCAATTTGTTGCCACCACGAAAAGCACAGCTATAAATATTTTCGTACAAGTCTGTTTATCTATGATCTCTTTGGGGTACAAACCCAGCAATGGTATGGCTGGATCAAAGGGCAGGCATTCTTTTATAGCCCTTTGAGCATGATTCCAAATTGCCAGCCAGAATGGCTGAATCAGTTCACAGCTCCACCAGCAATGCATTAATGTCCCAATTTTGCCACATCCCCTCCAACATTCATTACTCTCCCCTTCTTTCATTTTAGCCAATCTGCTAGGTGTGAGGTGATACCTCAGAGTTGTTTTGTTTTGCATTTTGCATTTGGAACACTTTCTCATGTGCTTATTGATACTTTTGATTTCTTTACCTGAAAATTGCCTATTCATGTCTCTTGCCCATTTATCAATTGGGGAATGGCTTGATTTTTTTATACAATTGCTTTAACTCTTGTATATTTGAGTAATTAGACCCCTGTCAGAGTTTTTAGTTATAAAGATTTTTTCCCAATTTGTTGTTTCCCTTCTGATTTTGACTACATTGGTTTTGTTTGTACAAAAACTTTTTAGTTTAATATAATCAAAACCATTTAATTTACATTTTGTAATTTTCTCTAACTCTTGCTTGGTTTTAAAGTCTTTCCTTTCCCAGAGATCTGACAAGTATACTATTCTGTGTTCACTTAACTTGTTTATAGTTTCCCTCTTTATATTCAAGTCGTTCATCCATTCTGAATTTATCTTGGTGTAGGGTGTGAGATGTTGATCTAGACCTAATCTCTCCCATATTGTTTTCCAAATTTCCCAGCAGTTTTTGTCAAATAGTGGATTCATGTCCCAAAAGTTGGGCTCTTTGGGTTTATCATACACTGTCTTGCTGATGTAATTTACCTCAAGTCTAGTCCATTGATCCTCCTCTCTGTCTCTTAGCCAGTACCACATAGTTTTGATGACTGCTGCTTTATAGTATAGTTTAATATCTGGTACTGCTAGGCCCCCTTCCTTCACATTTTTTT
>NW_025380385.1:0-1402 GCF_016433145.1 Gracilinanus agilis | reverse complement strand
ATCTATTGTTAATAACCTTTTGGATATTACACTGGCATCAGTTTATTGGAATCTTCCCATTTTTCTCTAAATTCTTAATGTATTAATAAAATAAATATTAATATAATATGGAGTAGATATTGTCATGTATTATAATTTATTGAGATATCATAAAACTGATTAATATTTTCATAGTTCTTTGACTAAAACAGTCAAAAATTCCCTTCTGAGATTTATTAATGATTATTTTGTTATACTATACAGTGGTACCTTGACATACAAGTTTAATTCATTCAATGGCCAAGCTAGTAACTCAGTTTTCTCATGTGTCAAATCAAATTTCCTCATTTAAATGAATGGAAATGCAATTAATCTGTTTTGACCCCCCAAAATGCATTTTTTGTCTTATATGTTTTTAAATACAAAAAATATACTTTCACAAATAACAAATAAATATATTTAGAGATAATAAGAAATACTGTAAAGAAAGAAACTTGCTTATGAAATGTTATCTATCTTAGAGATTAGGTGAAGGTGGGGGAGAAGGTTTTCATTTTGTGTGCTATAGCTTAACATAACTTACTCTCTACAAACGTAACACTACATTTAAATGTGAAATTGACCTTATGTATTATTTATGAAATGTTACTTTATTGCCAAATTTAATTGCTATTTTTTTGCTTTACTTAATTATCATCATTTTCTTCACTGAATTTTGTCTGTTTTACCGCTCTTTCCTCAATTTCTCTTAGATGTTGTTTCAACAAAAACCTTTTCATGGAAGTTTGTTTCTTCCTCCTTTTCAGAACTTTCAGTAATGTGTGAAAGGAGTTTTGTTACACAGCTCCAAAGCATGATATGTTGCAACTTTTTCTGAGTGTGTCTTTTCAATAAGCTGTTTAATTCTTTTCCTAAATCCTCACCATTTCCTTAATCTTGCTTGTACTGATTACCTCATCCACCCCACAGTCCTCTCCACTAATTACATCCAAAATCTTTGTATGCTGCTGCTGCAGTAACTCCTTCAATTCCTCTTTTGTCAGGACCCATGGTTAAAAGTTGAGAAGTTTGCCAAAACAAGTGATAATAAGACTAAAATAAAGAAGAAAGCAAAAGCAATTGAATACATATGATCACACAGCCAGATAAACAAAACAGCCTTGTGTAACTTGTGAAATGAAATGTTCATCAGTCTGTCTAGTGGAGCGTGGTAGAAGCTTGTGATTCAATATTTGCTCGTGACTTAAAGCAAAAAACTCCTTGTGACTTAAGGTGCTTGTGTATCAAGGTACCATTGTATTTCTTCCGATTTTTAACATCTTTGAGGTATATTTTTATGGAAAGGTGGGGGTCAGAGGTTCATTTTTTTAACATTTATTAATATTCATTTTTAACATGGTTACATGATTCATGCTCCACCTTT
>NW_025380384.1:0-8747 GCF_016433145.1 Gracilinanus agilis | reverse complement strand
CCTTCCTTCCTTCCTTCCTTCCTTCCTTCCTTCCTTCCTTTCTTCTTTTCTTCCTTAATTCCTTTCTTCCTTCCTTTCTTGAATGTGAGGTGGAATTTCAGAGTGGTTTAAATTTTCTCCTCTCTTCTTTTTAGTAATTAGTGGAGTATTCTTTCTAATATATTTGTTAATAGTTTACTTTTTCTGTGAATTGTACATTCATATTCTTTGATATATTCATTGGGGAATTGCTGAAAATCTTAGAGCAATGTATAACTTATAGCAACTTGCTTGCTGTCTCAGGGATAAGGAAGAAGAGAGGAAGGGAAGGAGAGATTTTGGAACTCAACATTTCAAAAAACAAATGTTAAAATTTTTTTTACATGAGATTAATAAAATATTAGAAAAATTTTAAAACTTTTTAATGCTGTCTTAAGATTTTGTAAGATTGTGCTAAGATTTCTAGGACTCTATATATGAATTAGTTTTTTATGTATCTTGGATATTAGAAAATCTTGATGCTGAGTTCCCCCCTCTTTTAACTGTTTTACTTCTAATTCTACCTACATTGATTTCTTTCTCTGTTTATTGAATCTGTTTTTGCTATGACCATTTATAGGTAGGTAATATATGGTCATATTTATCTTTATATCACCTTTAGGATCTAACAGAGAGTGCAGTAGGCTCAAAAGTTGTTTTGAACTGAATAACCTAGGTTGATTTTACCCACTAATGTTTCAAACTTGTTAGTCAACAAAATCTACTTTCTCCTCTTTATAAAAAAAAATGTAAACCCTTACCTTCTGTCTATATTAAGCATTGATTCCAAGACAGAAGAGCATTAAGGACTAGGCAACTGGGGTTAAGTGTCTTGCTCAGGATCATGCAGCTGGGAAGTGTGAGACCAGATTTAAACCCAGGACATCCCAAAGCCAAGACTGGTGCTCTATCCACTGAGCCACCTAGCTGCATTTCCTTTAATGTAATTTAACAGAGAGCTGAGTACTTAGAAGGTGCTCCATAATGACTTATTTGATTGTTTTGAAGCAAGGGAAAGAGTTACAAGAAATTTTGAGTTGGCCTCCTTGTTGAGTAGTCTAGGGTTCTAACATTTGCCATCAAAACTAGTCTAGATAATGGCTGGAGTACATGCTAGCTCCAGAAATTTATAATTGTTTCTAGAACATGTGTGTAAGCATAAATGGGCTTTTGGGAGGTTTATGAAAGAACAGAAGGAAAGTTCATTTCCAGGTTAGATGTTCCTAAGCATATATATTCATGAAGGCATAAAGCAATGTGACCCAAAGCTCAAGGCTGGGCATTTGCGCACTCTCCTCATTGGTGAAGAGAATGAGTGAAGGGCAGAGATCTCAAGGACTTGGAAAAAGAGACTTCTGGATTTGAGAGAATGGACACCCCCCCGCCCCCCCCCCCCACAGAGTTCCAGCCTATCTCACCAAAGAGACCCCTTAGAGGGATAGAAATACTTTGGGAAGAAGTCAACATTTAGAGAGCTCAGCCCATCTGATAAAGAACCAGGGGATAAATAGATGGCTAATAGGACTTCATAGTCTTCTGCTGGGAGAATGTTTAGGACACCCTAAGGAATTTTGTAGGATAATGTGGCTTATTCAAGGAAATTGTCATTTTTATATTGAGTAACTTTAGCTGCTTTTGCACCCCTGTGTGATGATTTAGGGTATTAATATGAATTCTTTTTGGGAAAATGATAATTTTCCTTTTTAATTATGTAACTATGAGAGTCCTATTGCATTCAGCAGTATGATTTTTATGACTTTCTTTCCTTATATCCTGTGTAACTTCCATCTCTAAGAAACTTGGCTCCAATTTTATAATGGAAGTCAGTGATGATGTAGTCAATGATGGTTGATTCATGGCAGTTCAATTTCTAAAACTCATTCTAAAAGGCACCTGTTCTAGGATGTGAGTTACAGCTCTGCCTCAAATACTGGTCATTCCATAAACATATCTGACCATGTTGCCTTTTCTCCTGGTGGGAATAGAAGTAGTTAAAAAAAAACCAAACTATATTCTTATCTATTTGCCCAGCCTAAATTTCTACTTGTTGGAGGTGTTAATCTATAAGGTGTATAAAACTGCATGTGAGTGAAGGGGACAGGAAATGATCTGTTTATTTTTTGTTCAGTTGTTTTATGAGTTGTGTCTGACACTTTGTGATCCCATTTGATGTTTTCTTGCCAAAGATACTAGAGTGGTTTGTCATTTCCTTCTTCAGCTCATTTTATAGATGAGGAAACTGAGGCTCACAGGCTTAAGTGAATTGCCCAGGATTACTCACCCCTAGTAGAAGAGTCTTCCTGACTTCTAATCTGGTACTTTATCTACTATGCCACCTCGCTTCCTTATCTGTACTGTAATACGTATAGGCTTTAAAAGTATAAAAGCAGATTTTTGCAAGCATATTAGGGAAAGCCTTTGCTGGAAGTCATGGACATTTTGAATGGAATGCAGGGGGTACAGAGGAGAGAGCTAAGCAACAGACATTGCTGTTTTGTGAGGGGTTTAGAGCAGAAGTGCAATCAGCAGTCCTTATTTGACCTGGGATCTTGGAGGCTGAAGATATCATCCTGTAAGTCAATTCTGAGTAGGGGAGAGGCCTGGGTTCTGGTGGACATTTTGCAGACATCTTTCCCTACCTGGTTACTTTTGGATCATCGGCTGTGGAGGAGTTGATTCCTGGTATCCTGAAGACATCTCTGGATCAGTTGTGAGAACCCAAACCCAAGCCCTCTTCCTCAAGTCCTTAGCCAAGCTGTCAACCTGGCAGAAGCCAGTTTGGCTAAGGAATTTTCCCTTTTGACTTCAGTCCTGGTCAGTTAGACATAGTTTTACCACACCCCTTCTCCTATCCTTTCAAATTACAATTAAACTGTTTTCCCTGTTTGTTTCCTTCATACCTTAAAGTTCTCATAGTGTGTGTATTTGTTAAACTCTGGGTTTATCCCTGGTTAGGTGGATCAGTGTGACAGTTAAGGCCCAATTGTCACTCCTGTCAACTGCCATTCCCCAAACTGCTAAATCCAGTTTCCCTAACTTATTTGGTTCCAGACTGTTGTCCATTCCTGTCTCCTACTCACCCTTCTGAACCCAGCTAAAATATATTTTAACTGGGGCAGCTGGGTAGCTCAGTGGATTGAGAGTCAGGCCTAGAGTCAGGAGGTCCTAGGTTCAAATCCAGCCTCAGACACTTCCCAGCTGTGTGACCCTGGGCAAGTCACTTGACCCCCATTGCCCACCTTTACCACTCTTCCACCTAGGAGCCAATACACAGAAGTTAAGGGTTAAAAAATATATATATATGTTAACCCCAGTTTTTACCATAAGAGTACATAGGATCATAGATTTAGAGTTGGAAGGGGCTTTAGAGGTCATTTGCTACAACTACCTGATTTTACAGATAACAAAACTGAGTCCCAGAAAGAGAAAGTAACTTGACTAATATCACATAGACAGTAAATGGTAGAACTAGGTTTTGAACTCAGGTTCCATGACTCCAAATCATGAGATCCTAGAGCAGGTGCTAGAAGAAAACTCAGAGGTCATCTACTCCCAGCCCCTCATTTTACAGATAAAGAGACTGAGGTGCAGAGAAGAATGGTTTTCCTAAGATCATACAGTAAGTGGCAAAGCTGGGAATTTTTTTTTCTTCCAGTGCCACACTAGTGCTCTTTCCAATGGTTGGTACTTTATAGCTTCATTTCTGGAGCCCTCATTAGTCACACTGCAATTTGGGGCAGCCAGGTAGTGCAGGGGATAGTGTACTGGACTAGGGGTCAGAAAGACTCGTATTCCTGAGGTCAAATCTGGCCTCAGACACTTACTGGCTCTGTGACCCTGGGCAATTCACTTAACCCAATTTGCCTTAATTTCCTCATCTGTCAAATGAGTTGGAAAAGGAAATGAGAAACCATTCTAATACCTTTTCCAAGAAAACTCCAAATCGAGTTATGAAGAGTCGGATACAAGTGAACAACAGCAAATTCTGAGATAAACTGAAAGATTCTTCATGGCTCCCAAATCTGTTCCTTCTTCAGTAGAACAACGTAATTCCTCCTGACTGAGCCTAACACTGTTACTGAATTTAAAAAAAGAGGCATGATAAAGGGCGATGCATTCACATTAAGTATCTTAACAGGATCATTTTCTTTAAATGAAGATGGATTTTAACTTGCTGCTTTCAATTATAAGAACAATAAAGATTTTCCTTCCCTGATCAGCTTACACTAACTAGGGGCTATGTTGTTAACAGGAGGCATTTTAACATGGGCTCTGTGTACTGTCTCCATTACTGTCTCCATTAAATATGCAATCAAACATTTATTACTGACGTTATTTTTGAGCTACTGAAGTAAGGACTTGATTTATCTTTAAAAAAAAAATCAACACAGCCCAAACCAACAGATTTATTAGACCTCAACAAATGTTCCTTTAACTCTGATGATATTTTTAAATACTTTACCAAAATGGCCTCATTAAATCTTATGCCAGATACAGTATTTAAATAAAATTCAAGTTAAAGGGGTTTATTTTCTTCTCTCTTCCCAGAAAATTAATTGAATGAAAGCTGTTTTTTTTTTAAAAATGCTAAAAATTGCCTTAGAAAAATCAAAACTATTTCTTTTTTCTTGTCTGTCATTCTCTCTAGCAGTTGTTGTGTTATACCAATATATCCTGCTGTTTAAATTAAACAAACTTGAAACTTGTAGAGGATGGTCATTTGTTAGTTCCTGGGAAACCTGAAACCTTGACTGCAGGTGTTAGCATATGAATATATTTTTTATGCCTTGTTTCAGTTGTGAAATTCAAACATGCTTATGTATTTTCATTTATTCAAGGCCAACAATGGTGTTATTCAAGGTGGAAGATCTTAAACAAATGATAAGACTTGATAATAGAAATGTAAATAGGAAATTAATTCATAAATTTAGTAGCTATTTTGCCCAGTGTGAATATTACCCAGCATTCTATTGGCTCTGAAAAAAAATTAAAGCTTTGTAGTCCAGAATGATAAAAGTTGAAAGAAGATATGATTAAATTCTATAAAAGTCTTTCGAGATAGAGAAAAAGAAGATGATGCTACCTCTGTCTGGAAAATCTTCCCATCTTTTTGCTACCTGTACAAAATTTCCTAACCCATCAAGGCTAATAAATTCATTTCCACTCTATTCTTCTATGAAACCTTTGACTGTTCTGCCCAATGTCAGTCTTTATTCCTATGATACTGATATTAAAATCCACACAATTTTATCATTAATTATGCATTCAAGAATATACTGCAAGGCCTCTTATAGGCTTTGTTTGGCTGTTTCTACATATGAAAATGCCAGGAATGTGGGTAAGCAGGTAGAAGAGAATGAACCTTGGACATTGGGTTTACCTTCATCATTGTGTTTTTTTCCTCACCTACTCACTTATGCGGGAGAATAGGAGAACTTGGAGACCTGGGGAACCCCCAAACTGTACAGCTGTGTGGTGGTTATTAGGCAAATGATTATTAATTACTTCATAGTCTAGCTTTCAGAGATTAAAATCAGGAACTATATGATATGGTTAGCATAAACTAGGTCGTTGTTTTTATCTAATGTTATCTTTTATCTATTATATCTATTAAATATTTATGTATCATCTATCTTAAATCTATATATATTATCTATCTTAAATCTATCTGTATTTTAGCTATCTAAAAGATATCTTTTATCTATGTTGTCTATTTTATCTACATCTTCTATCTATAAAATCTATTTTATCTATAATTTATTTATTATATATTTGTATTTTTATTTAAAAAAACCTACAAACTTTCCTTTTGTCTTAGAATCAGTGAAGAAGAGTGGTAAGGGCTAGGCAAATGGAGTTAAGTGACTTGCCAGGATCACAAAGCTAGAAAGTATATGAGGTCATATTTGAACCCAGGATCTCTCACCTCCAGATCTGGCACTCAATCCCCTGAACTACCTTGCTACTAGGGTGATGTCTTTGAACAGAGGAGGGGAAAAGCCTTTGGAAGAGAAAAATAAGTCAAAGGAAAAGATCAAGCTTGAGAGAGCACTAACTAGGCAGGAAAATCTTGCTCTCTCTTGGAGTCTGAGCTTGAAAATCTTCCAAGGGGAATGAGAGAATTAGTGCAGACTCCAAAGGGAACAAAACAGGAGAATTCAAGGAAAGAAAAGGCTTTTTGCTCGTTCAAGGCAAGAGTTTCTGCTTTTTCTCAAGGACTTGTAAGGAAAAGCCCATGAGCTTTGTGCTAATATGCATAGTAATGCCCACTCTTCCCTTGAGGGAGAAATCCTCAAGGATTTTAGCTGGGTTAGAAGCTGGAGACAGAGAGCAGAGCAGTCTGCTAGTTTGTGAGACCAACACTGAGCAAAGTCTGCAGGAAAAGCTTGATGAGATCACTAAAAGCCATCAACACTCCTGTTGAAAGCAAAAGTTTTTCTTGACCATATGTACATTCCTTATTGTGTGCCTCTACATATATGCCCTTTCCACAGGTGTTCTTTTTTTCTTTTTTAGTAAATTTTTTCCATGATTCCATGATTCATGTTCTTACTCTCTTCCCCCACCCCCCATGTCCCAGTAGCTGATGCACATTTCCAGTGGTTTCTTCCTGTGTCATCGATCAAGACCTATTTCCATATTATTGATAATTGTTCTAGGGTAGTCATTAAGAATCTACATCCAGACCCTGGGCAAGTCACTTGACCCCCATTGCCCACCCTTACCAATCTTCCACCTATGAGACAATACACCGAAGTACAAGGGTTAAAAAAAAAAAAAAAAAAAAAAGAATCTACATCCAAATCATGTCCGAATCAACCCATGTGTTCAAGGAGTTGTTTTTCTTCTGTTTCCACTCCTGTAGTTCTTCCTCTGAATGTGGGTAGTTTTCTTTTCCATAAATCCCTCAGGATTGTCCTGGGTCATTGCATTGCTACCAGTACAAAAGTCCATTACATTTGACTTTACTACAGTGTATCAGTCTCTGTGTACAATGTTCTCCTGTATCTGCTTCTTTCACTCTGTATCAATTTCTGGAGGTCTTTCCAGTTCACATGGAGTTCCTCCAGTTTATTATTCCTTTGAGCACAATAGTATTCCATCTCCAACAGATATCATAATTTGTTCAGCCATTCCCCAATTGGAAGGGCATAATCTTGTTTTCCAGTTTTTTGCCACCTGAGGCTATAAATATTTTTGTACATATCTTTTCCCCTATGATCTCTTTGGAGTACAAACCCAGCAATGGTATGGCTGGATCAAAGGGCAAGCATTCTTTTAGTGCTCTTTGGGCATAGTTCCAAATTGCCATCCAGAATGGTTGGATCAATTCACAATTCCACAAGCAATGCATTAATGTCCCAATTTTGCCACATCCCCTCCAACATTCATTACTCTCCCCTGCTGTCATCTTAGCCAATCTGCTGGGTGTGTTCAGAGTTGTTTTGATTTGCATTTCTCTAATTATTAGAGATTTAGAACACTTTCTCATGTGCTTATTGATAGTTTTAATTTCTTTATCTTTACATTGTCTATTCATGTCCCTTGCCCATTTATCAATTGGAGAATGGCTTGATTTTTTGTATAATTGATTTAGCTCCTGTTATATTGAATCTCTGGGAGCTTGAAGTTCACCTTTGATTGACAAATAAGTCAGTTGGATGGAATGTTCCCAGGGAAGTCATGTGAGAGGCAGGAGGGGCAGTTGAGAATCTTGAGCAGAGATTCTGGGTCTTGGACCTGTGCTGAGGCTGGAGATTGGTGGATCCTGGTCTTGGAGTGAGAGGGTACAAACATCTCTCTGCAAACTCTTCCTGTACTTGAGATACCGTTTCAACCTGTACCTGAATACCACCTTGGTGTCTACTGCCCCTAGATATTAGGAGTTTCATCATCTAGATATCTAGGTTTCTCAAGGCCTGGGAGGGATCCGGGAAGTGGGCAGGAGACGAAGAAGAGGGTGGAAAGGGTGGACATAACTCAACTGTAAGGCTGAAGATCTATTGAAGAAGAAGCCAAAGATAACCCAGCAGTTTACCTACTCTGGTTTAGTCCTGGCAAGGCTGAACCAGAGAGAAACTACATTGATTCTTCATCTGCCAGCAGTTGAGATTTCATTAGTAACCATTAGAATAGGGTCTCCTATACCACAGTCATTTACCCTTATCCTTCTTGTTTAATATAAAGTTTAAAGTACCTTCCTAAAGCAGTTTCAAAGCTTGTTTTGGGAAGGGAGAAATCAGTCAGAATACAAGGCGTTATCCTAGCTAAAGAGCCCAAATCAACATATCAATTAACCCCAGGTGGGTCCTGAAGGGATATACCTCTTTGACCTGAAGGATCCTGCCTGGGCAACTGTTATAAGGGAGAAGGGTCATCTTATTTCTCTCTGTACATCATTTCTACCACCTCAAATAGATCAAGAGACCTCCAATAATTATAACACTCCTTGTATATTTGAGTAATTAGACCTTTGTCAGAGTTTTTTGTTACAAAGATTTTTTCCCAGTTTGTTGTTTCCCTTCTGATTTTAGTTGCATTGTTTTTGTTTGTAAAAAACTTTTTATGTAATTGAAATTATTTATTTTATATTTTGTAATTTTTTCTAACTCTTTTTTGGTTTTAAAATCTTTCCTTTCCCAGAGATCTGACAAGTATACTATATACTAATATACTAACATATTTACACACTCTCTCTCTCTCTCTCTCTCTCTCTCTCTCTCTCTCTC
>NW_025380383.1:0-6430 GCF_016433145.1 Gracilinanus agilis | reverse complement strand
TTTTTCCTCTTGATGTTCTCCGCTAATACATGCAATTTTCTAGAAGTGAAAGCACATTAAACTCTATTTACAGTGATTTCCAAACATTTTTGGCCTACTGCCCCCTTTCCAGAAAAAATATTACTTAGTCCCCTGGAAATTAATTTAAAAAAATGTTAATAGCAATTAATAGGAAAGATAAATGCACCTGTGGCCATTACTGTCCCCTGGATTGCTGCAGCATGCACCAGGGGACAGTAGCACCCACTTTGGGAATCACTGCTCTATTAGAATCATAAAAGACAGCAGGGAAAACTGATAACCTGAAAGGGGGTAGAATGATATGTCATCAATCAACCAATCGATCACTAACCTTTATTAATTGCCTGCTATATGACAGACACTGTGCTAAGTGCTGACAATAAAAGGACGGGCAAAGATCAATTCCTAATCTTGAAGAGCTCAGAGTATTAGGTAGACCAGTGATGGGCAAACTACAGCCTGTGGGCCAGCTGTGGCCCCCTAAAATGTTCTATCTGGCAGTGCAACATTATTCCTAATCTGACGAATACAATGAGTAGGATACAATGCAATGAAACTTTGAAAGAGTTGCCTTAGAAACAGACTGACAGAGAAGCATTTCCTTTCCTTTGGCCCCCTCTTTAAAAAGTTTGCCCATCACTGATGTAGAGTCATGGAGTGAGATAAGAGCACAAAAAATGAAGACTGGTTAAAATAAAGTCCAACTTTCACTGCTTAATGATTTTAACAGATCTTGTCTAAGTTTCACATGTCTGCAGTAACTAGATTCTAGCAATCTGGGTTTTGTGTCAAGTATCTTTTCATCTCACCTTCACATTTTGAACTGAAGACTGAATTTCTCTGCATTGACAGACAAAGCTTGGTCTGTGAACACTCCTGTCTCTCCCTGCCTCAAGCTAAAGTTCAGATGAGCTACCTTAGCATAAATGATCAGTCAGCTATAAATGTTTTACAAGTTAAGAAATGTGACTTATATATGCCTGATATGCATATTCCATAGCTTGAAGAAATGCAGAAACTACTTCCTTAGGGAAAAGAATGAATATTATTATTGATATTCAAGCTCTGTTTAGATTCATTTAAAATGAAATCTTATTAAGCTACTAATTTATGATCCTTGGGATAAATTCAACTATTCAGCATAAATTTGGTTTGAATGAATTTCAATTAATCCATCAATTTTTTTAGCTGTTTTGGATTTTTTTAATTTGAATTTTATTTCACTCAGTGTTGATGTTTTACATGATGACTTTCAAGATGAGCTCTTTCTCAGTCACTTTCATTTTCTCCTAATTTAGATTCTTTTGGTTTTCTTAATACATATAAAAGCCCTGCTCAAGTGATTTTATGATAACATATGAGTAACAAGGAGTTTTAGAAGGCTAATTTAAAGAACATGAGTTGTGGAAGGTCCTGTCATATTGAAGAGATCTGGCCAGTTTGAGTATCTATGGTCCAAGGACTGGCACAGTTAATTAAAGAAAAGGCCACTACTAAAATATTGGTAATTATGTAATAATGACAAGGAGAAGGTGGAGGAGGAGAAAGAGGAGAAAGAGGAAAGGATAAAAGAATATTTATTGCTATTTTATTGGTTTTGGCAGCTCATAAGATAGTGCTGTCTGTATTGGTGGGGGAAGGGTTTAAGCAATTAATCAAGAAATCAAGCACTTATTAAGTACCTACCATATGTTATATATATATGTGTGTGTGTGTGTGTGTGTGTGTGACACACACACACACACACGCACACACCAAGTAATCCCATTAGATTGTAAACTTCTTGAGGGGAGGTACTATTTTTGGCCTCCTTTATGTATATCTAATTCTTAGCACTAGGTCTGGCATATAATTCATTCTTATTGACTGACTGACAAATATTTGGGCTAATGGAATCACAGTTCCCTCAAAGTCAAGATATTCCATTATTTAATAGATATAGACTGGAATTTATCCATAAGATAGTCAAATGTAAATTAGACCTTTCTTTCTCTATTGTTTAAGGGCCATGGGCACATTTGTGTACATGCATATATTTTTCATGTGTGGTTTTCAAATTTAAATTTTTGCAGTTAATATATGCATGCACATACCAAGTAATCCCATTCAAAGTGATTTTTGGTCTCAGATCCAATGGTGAATTAGATGTTAAAATTTAATTAATAAAATTCACCCTTATATGAGCACCTTACCTTTCTTTAATTTTCTCTGAATAGATATTTCATATAAAATGATTCCTATTTTATTTTCATTTCATCTTCTTCAAAACTTGGCCGATTCTATTCAATTCAACAAGCATCTATTAAGTACTGAGTAAGTGCCTGGAGAAGACTAAGTGCTACAGTGCATAGAGTACTGGTCTAGGAATTTGGAAGATCTAAATTCAAATCTATACTTAGATATTTACTTTCATTGGAAACTTGGATAAATCACGTAACCTTTGTTTTCCTCAGTTTCCTCAATTTTAAATTGGGTTAAGAATAGCACCAATATTACAGTGATATGAGGAACAATTTAAATGCTCTTTTGGGATGTGTAGGGAGATCAGGTTGAGTGAAATCCCTGGTCTGAAGGCTTACAATTCCTTTTCTTCCAGATACTCATCCACCTTTCACTGAGCTCTCACCTGTGACTCTAAGAATTTCTAACCTGTATAGTCACCGCACTCCAGTAAAACCATCATGGTGGGTAGACTAAACCATGTTGAAGATAACAAGCAGGCTTCAAATTATTGTTAAGTTAAGGAGAGTATGTCTATCACAAGAATGTGAAAAGTTCTCCTGGTAGAATGGGAAGATGAGAAACCAGTCAGACCTCAAAGATGCCAAGGTTGCATTGCATCCTGGGTCATCACAGTTGCTCTGATTTTTTTCTTGTCATTACACTTCAATAACTCTTGAAAACAAAATGATTTTGATGACCTTTTGTAACTATGCCCATCAAGTTAAAATGTTGCCCCATGAAATCATTGTTCTCTTTTCAAAAACAAAGGACAACTAGTCACTGAAACAACAGTAGGTACAAATTAAGAAAATGAACAATCCCAGTCTTCTAATTTTCATTCCATTTGAATTCTATCATCAAGTTCAGAATTCTTCCTGCAATCTTCCTTGAACAAGAATACTACATTCAAATGTTCACTGAAGGCAAGGCAGGGAGTTACATTTTAGTGCTACATCAGTCATTAAACTTGATCTAGGGGAAAAAAAAAACACTTCATGAGGTTGACTTGATTAATGCTATGTGGTTTCCTGACTCTGCCATGATTTAAAAGAGTACTAATAAGACTTTTGATATTATCTTTATCTCCTTTTATTTACTCATTTGTAGAAATGAAGTTATCGGTTTAAGGAGAAGGGCATACCTGCGACCAGTTTTAGTAACCTGAAGCTCAGTCATATACTGGAACAAGAATATAGCCTCCAAAAGGCATATTCTTTTCACTAGATGTTGAATGACTTCTTTTATTAAAGCCCTACCAGTAAGTAGTCCTAGGCTTAAGGACACCTAGAAATAGTAAGCTCATGGGAAACCTTTCAAGGAGCAAAGTATAAGATTAGTTTGGAATGTATGGGAAAGAACAATGTTGGGCAAATACAAGGACTAGTTAAGTTTAGAAAGTTAGAATCATAAAAGTTTACTCAAGTCTATATCTGAAGGGAACCTCTGGAAACACAGATTGAAATACAAGATTATAAGAGTGACGTTAAAAATTTCAAACAATATCCTATATTATTAAATGCAATATAATGTTGCTTTGGGGTCTTAATTGAGATGTTGGTTAATTGTATCCTTAGGTCCTTTAGATAAAATATGAGCTTATCTAGAACTTTAATTTCTTTCTCCCTGTGAAAAAGGAAACATCTTTTATCCCCATCCATCCAACTAGAAAATGAATTAAAATAAAATACCCAGATCTGAGAAAGATAGACTTTTAATATATTGATTGAAAGAGAGATGCTTGATTAAGAAGGTAGTTGTGCAGCTGAGGTGGATAGAAGCCCCAGAAAATTGTTCACAGTACTTTTTGAGTGTTGCAGGTTATTTTAGTGCCATTTATGACTTTTGAAATCCCAAGTTTTTAATCATCTAGAATGGGTGTTTTTGCTACAGCCCAGCATAAAGAGCAACTCAGAGATTTCTTTCTATGGTCCTATCTTTTCCTTTTCTAACTAGACTGATGAATCATAAAAAATCTACCAAATGAGAAACAAGCTTGAAGTTTTTCCACAGTGGAGAGAGAGAGATAAGGGAATTTTATTTTACTAAGATGCAGCAGGCTTGTAAATAACTTTTTAAGATGAAAAAAATATTCAAAATCACCTAGATGGGGTGCATAAACCATGAAGAGAAAATGTTTAACCCTGATTATTAGTAGGTACCTATTATATTGAATATGCAACAACAGGTAATCTTGATGCATGATTTTAAAAAAAGACAAATATGAAAATGCTTTCCAATGTACCAATCCCATAATTCTTTGAATGTTTTTGAATCCATTGCTCTAAAAGTGAGACATTTTCATATTCAATTATATTCCCACCATAAAATAAAACCAAAACCTGAATAGAACAAGAATTCATTATTCTAATAGAGCACAGCACTTTCTCACCAGCCTAGCCACTAAAGATGAATGTATCAAGAAGCCTATCCTAGTTCATGTTTAAACTCTATGAAAGGGATAATTCAGTGCAAATAATTAAATAGAATGAAAAGTAATCCACATGAAGAAACTGGTATGAAGCAAAAAAAATTCTAAACTTGTAATGTTAATGAAATGGAGGATTGCTCATTTCAGCAACTTCTTCCAACAATGTAAATCATCAGCTCTTCTGTAGGTTTTGTTCTTAAGGAGTTGCTACCACTATTGCAAGTGAAGTGATTTTCCTATATGCACAAATCTCCAATATAATCAGGTAGATCTTGAACCCAGGTTTTCAACACCATTTACCAGCTACCCACAATTCACTGATGTCTCTAACATATGATTATTTAATTCTCATTATTCCTATCCCCATCATAACCATAAGCAATGCAATGTGATGATGTAGTTAATGATGCAGTGCACAATTCAACAGGATTATAGTCATTTCTCACCTTAATTCGCTAGTGTAAGGAAACCTGCAAATTGTCCCCAGGGACATCTCTGCAATGAGCCCTTCAGGACCTGTGCAATGCAAGTGAGATGATGAGACAATTCAGGTGAAACAGAGCAACATTGATATTTCCTGAAGAAAATGGCCCAATTTACCTAATCTGGATGTCACACCACAATGAGAATTCAAATCCTAAATTTTCCCTGCTGTTTTCCTTGCACAGCTGCTGATGTAGCTTATAAATGCTTATTTCTAAATAGAATGTTTTTCAATATGCCTAGGTGTCATTTGGAAAGAGAAACTCTTGCAAGTTTCTTTCCTAAGGATATTTTCAGGAGAAGCCACAGAGGAGCTGTAGTCATAGAATGTATAATAAACTGCTTAACAGATGGAACAGGAGAGCTTTTCACTGGCAGCTGGAGCAATATGTACCTTTAATGGCCATAGGAAACAAACATGTCCTTAAAAGATTCAGTGGAAAAAATTTACCCAGTTCCTATGTGGCAGTGGTCAAATCCTATCCTTCACTGGAAAAAGATGCTGAAATCTAGCCGTTTTGTACCATACAATATGATTATGAAAATATATGCTAACTGCCACAAGACATGAGTTCAAGACACCTTTGTCCCTGGTAATGTCATAGATCAGACCTCACACATCTTTTTTTCAAAAGGGAAAATTGTATTTCACATCTATCTTTTGAAAAAAGGTGAAGGGTGAAGTTGGTTGTCATGGAATAAAGGACTTTCCAGTCAGTTCTTTCAAGACAATCAACCAAAGGTATGAAGGATTTTTATAAAGTCACAATAGCTTTGTTTACACAGCAGTGATTCATCTTTTCAGCAGTCAGAAATTTAATGAAGTCGCTCTTTAGTTAAATTTATTAGTCAAATCTGTATTTAAAAATAAATATCTTACTTCCAGTTAAGATGGCGGCAGAGTAAGGAGCAGCTGCTCAATCTCTCCTGACCGAAGCATACAAGACTCCTCAAGGGGAAATAAAAACGAGCCCAGAAGACCGGAGGAACCCCACAACAGGGCGCAGCATTGAAGGTACACAGAATCAGGGCATTTCCACGCTATAAAGGGGTGAAACAGCTCTCACTAAAACGCGAGAGGAAGAAGCCCCTCCCCCACCCCACACCCCCCACACCTTGCACAACACCAACCCACAAGTGGGAAAACAGGACTGGGGCAACCAGATAATCACTGGCAGCCCCAGGGCTTGTGCCTGTGTGCTGCAAGACGAGGGACCCCAGGTGGCTGGGGGCCAGCACGGACTTTCCCTGAGCGTCCACGTGGGTGAAGGCACC
>NW_025380382.1:0-7480 GCF_016433145.1 Gracilinanus agilis | reverse complement strand
AAAGAAGAGTACTTGCCTTTTCAAGGAAGGGAGAAGGGAGAGACAGAGAGAATTTGGGACTCGAAAAAATTTTTAAATGTTAGGTGGGAGGCAGCTGGGTAGCTCAATGGATGGAGAGCAAGGCCTAGAAATGGAAGGTCTGGAGTTCAAATTTGACCTCAGACACTTCCCAGCTGTGTGACCCTGGGCAAGTCACTTAGCACCCATTGCCTAGCCCTTGCTGCTCTACTGCCTTGGAACCAATACACAGTATTGATTCTAAGATGGCAGGGAAGGGTTTTTTCAAATAATAAAATAAATGTGAAAATATTTTGTTTCTTTGTAATTGACAAAAAATTCATAAAAATGACTTTTAAAATATATTGGAAAATATGGTTCAGAATTAAGAAATGAAAGGCCAAAAGCTAGTGCCTCTCTTGTCCCCATTTTAAATGTTTTCTTTAAGAAGAGAGTCAGAAGGCTCTGGGTAAAACTGAGCCTGACTCTATCTTACCAGACAGGAAATAGCTAGTTCTTGATGTAAGTGTTATCAGAGGTTTGTGTCCTGGGGGACATTTGGGCAGTCAGACTCAACACACAAAGATTAGAAGAAGACATTATGACCATTTGAAGTAGCTCCACCCCAGTCTAGTTAAACAAGTAGTTGATTTTGAATTGAGGAAATAAATAAAAGCAAAAGAGATCAACTCCACCTAGGAGCATTTCTTGGAGAAATCTAAGAGACATAAAATAGTTGCCATAAAAAGTCTAGAATTCCTTTGAGCAAAGAGAGATCTGGCAGCCACAAAACATCAGTTTAAACCAGAACCTGTTGGGCAGTTCAGTAGCTCAGTGGAGAGAGAGCTGGGCCTAGAAATGGGAGGTCCTGGGTTCAAATTTGACCTCAGACACTTCACATTTCCTAGCTGGGTGACCCTGGGCAGGTCAGTTCAGCCCCACTGCCTAGCCATTACTGCTCTTTTTGTCTAGGAACCAGCACACAGTATTGACTCTAAGACAGAAAGTAAGGGTTGAAAAATAAAAAATAGAACCTGTTTGCAAAACTATAGAGTGGTGGAAAATAATGAGCTACAGAGCTTCACAAAAGAACAGAGAGCCGGAGAAGAAAAAATGAACCTGCAGAAAGCTTGTGGCTTCAGCTAAGCCAGATCATCTGAGGGACATGTAGATGAAGCTGTAAAATGGACAACAACCAGCTGAAAAATGGAACAGATCTGACCGAATCTCTATAGAAGTCTATTGCCATTATTGATGACAGCGGAACCACCATACTTATTCACTGACACCTCGATCCCCAATGTTATATGAGAAATTGTAATGCTAGTAACTGTGATAATGGTGTGATACAATGTTATTAAAGAAAACAGTATAATAAAAGTATAATATTATAACACATTATTCAATAAAACAATATAATAAAATATAATAAATACAATATTATTAAATAAGACAATACAATAATATTTAATAAAATTGTAATAAAACACAATAGTATTAAATAATAGAAAGCAATAAAATATGATAATAAAATACAACAGTATTAAATAAAACAATACAATAAGATATAATAATAAAACATTATTACATAAAACAATACATTATGATATAATAAAATTATAATAAAGCACAACAGTATTAAATAAAACAATACAATAAGAGATAATGATAAAATTATAATAACAAAATACAATAGTGTTAAATAAAACAATACAATAAGAGATAATAAAACTGTAATAATGAAACATAACAGTATTAAATAAAACAATACAACAAATATAATAAAATACAATGGTATTAAATAAAACAATAAACAAAACATAATGATAAAATTGTAATAATACAATATAATATTATTAAATAATATACTACAATAAGAGATAATAAAATTATAATAATAAAACACAATAATATTAAATAAAACAATACAATAAGAGATAATAAAACCATAATAATGAAACACAATAGTATATATTTTTTAAACCCTTACCTTCTGTCTTGGAGGCAATACTGTGTATTCCCTCCAAGGCAGAAAAATGGTAAGGGTAGGCAATGGGGGTCAAGTGACTTGCCCAGGGTCACACAGCTGAGAAGTGTCTGAGGCCAGATTTGAACCTAGGACCTCCCGTCTCTAGGCCTGGCTCTCAATCCACTGAGCTACCCTGCTGCCCCCCAAAACACAATAGTATTAAATAAAACAATAAATAAAACATAATGATAAAATTATAATAATACAATACAATAAGAGATAATAACAAATTGTAATAATAAAACAATGGTATTAAATAAAACAATAAACAAAAGATAATTATACAATTGTAATAACAAAAACATCATTAAATAAAACAATACAATAAAATTATAATATAACATATTAAGTAAAACAATGTAATAAAATTGTAATATGATACATTATAAACTAAAACAATATAATAGAATATAATGATAAATGTTTAATAATGTTATATAATCTTATTAAATAAGCAAGATAATAAAATATAACAATAAAATGGCAATAATATTGACATAAATGGTACTTGGGAAATATAAGAAATGCCCATTTTAAAGGCACTCCAGTTTTGATTTTTAGGACATCTCAAAGAAGAGAACTAATTGGGGGGGGAAATCGCAGACAGTTTTATGGCTGGAGAAAAGGCGATGAAGAGCATCCCAGGGAGTCCCATGCACAGGTCAATGGCCAGATGATAAGTAGGTTGTCCATTGTTGAATATTGTTTGTGGAAGCCTCCATCTTCCCTACTAATGCCTCCATTGAGAAGACCTAGGTGGTCTCGAGTCATGAGTTCAAATCCAGCCTCAGACACTTATTAGCTGTGTAAACCGGAGCAAGTCACTTACCCCCGTTTGCCTCAGTTTCCTCTACCATAAAAATGGGGCTAATAATGGCACCTACCTCGTAGGCTTCTTGTGAGGATCCAATGAGATATTTGTAAGCCCTTAACACAGTGCCTGGCACATAGTCGGTTCTATTTAAATGCTTGTTCCCTTCCTTTCTCCTTCACGTATAAATGACTCATAATAAAGATTTCCCAGTGGAATTGCTTGTCAGCTCTGGGAGGGGGGAGGGAAACCACAAGAATCATGTAACCATGGAGGAAAAAAGTTTAAAAATAAAAGTAAAAGTAAATAAATAAAGGTTTTGTGTAAATGGATGAGTCAGCCTGAAGATCATTACTGACTAATTATTGATCTCTTGGTCACCAGTGAGCATGAGGAAGGTCCAAGGATTTCTCTTGCCTCTGGTCTCCTTCTTTCTTCTTCTTTTTGTTTTTTTAACCCTTACTTTCTGTCTTAGTGACAACTCTAAGAAAGAAGGGCAAGGGCTAGGCAAAGGGGGTTAAGTGACTTGTCCAGGGTCACACAGCTAGAAAGTACTAGAGCTAAAACAGAAATATAGATCTAATTTCCACATCTGTGCTTTTCCATTTTATTGTCTCTGCTCATTAAAAAAAAAAATCCATGACTTCTGTCCTAGTTAACAACTCCGAGACAGAAGGGCAAAGGCTAGGCAAACAGGGTTAAGTGACTTGCCCAGGGTCACACAGTGAAGAAGTGTCTGAGGTCAGATTTGAACCCAGGTCTTCCCTACTGCAGGATTGGCTATCTATCCACTGTGCCACCCAGCTGACCTTGGTCTCTCTCCTTCCTTCAGATAGTTTGAAAAGGTCAGTTAGGGTGAATTGTAGAATGCAGGAGGAGAAGGAAGAGAAATGTCTGATGAGGCTGGAAAGATGGGTTGGGGCCAAGCTGGGAAAGGCTTTAAAGTTTAAACAGAGCAGCTTATTTTTTTTTTCAAAGTCATTTTTTAAAAAGAAATTCCAACTGAACAAATATTTATGTTATAGGTGTCTGGCACGTGTGTCCAGCGCCTTCCCGAGTGGCCGGTGGTACATTGGAGAGAGGCTGGAAATTCTGTAGCTGGTGTCAGGCAGCTAAACCCCAAGAAGAAGGGACTTTGGGATTGGCTGGGGAGGTATTGAAGAAGACCATCAGCCTAGGTCACTGCGGTCTTATCATTGTGATGTGTGATATGTGAGGCCTTCCCCACCCACAAGACCAGAAAGTTCTGTAAAAGAGCCTCGGTTTGGGGCCGCTTTGCTTATTCCTTCTCATTTTAGGTGAAGGAGAGTAATCCGAAGGTCAGAAGAGCAAGCCCTGGGAGTCTGGTGGTGGTCAGAGTCCAGGCTGGCCTTTGTGGCCCGCTCAGCATCAAGGGTCAAGGAAATACCTTCATGGGCAGTCTTTGAGCAGAGACAAGGGCACGTCTGGACGTGAACGTGGTGTGACCATTGCTCTAGATGACTGGTGCAAAGAGGGAGCCTTCTCACCCCAGAGAATGTGACCTCAAAGTTTTAGGGGGGATCTTTTTGCACTTTTGTTGTTATCTCTTCCAAGTAAATATCCCTCTGTAAAAGCTAATTGATATTGAGTGGGCTCACCGTGTCAATCATGGGCACCAAGCAACAGGAGGATCCAGCCAATGGTAGTAGGGCAGGGAAGTCCCCAAACCACTCAAGGTACCCTAGAATCCCAAGGAGTGATATTTGTTGTTGTTGTTGTTCAGTTATTTCAGTTGTGTCTGGCTCTTTGTGCACCTATTTGGGATTTTCTTGGCAGAGGTACCGGACTTGTTTACCATTTCCTTCTCCAGCTCATTTTACAGATGAGGAAACTGAGGCAAACAGGGAGGAGTGATGGGAAGATAGGATTAACTCTCCCCTGCCCATTTTTAGATTTAATCACCAAAAGTGTTTTCATCCCACTTATCCTTAAGTATGGGGAGGTCTGTGACCCATGTGTGCAATAGCCGGTGAAGAATCAGAATCCACTGACTGTCCTCTGGGCAGTCCTAAGCAAAGCTTTAGCTGTAATTGGTCCACATAAAGTGGAAGGAAGGCACAGGAAGTGACAAAAGGAATAGTCTTTAAAAGTAGCAAGAACTTCCTGTGACCAGGTATTTTGCCTTCAACTTGAACTTGAAGGAGTTCTGGCTTGGGACCTTGGACTGCTCTTGGATTTTTTCCCTTAGAACTACCACGTGGGTGAGTGAAAAAGGTTGGCTACTTTTCCTAGCTTTTCTGAGAGGTACTAGCCTCTGGAGGGCCCCTCATCTTGGAGGAGGCCTCATGGCTAAAACCCTTATGTAATTTACCTCTGGACCCCCTTCAATTTATCCAGATTATTTCTTGCTTGTTTATAGTATTTATATGTTGTCTCCCCAGTTAAACTGTGAGCTCCTTAAGAGCAGAGGTCTGGGATGTTGTTGGTTTTTTTTTTTTGGGGGGGGGGTCGGTCTTTCTTTTTACCCTCAGTACCTAGAACATAATAAATGTTGTTTGAGTTGACTTGGCCCCGTGGGGGACTTAGGGGGGTCTACCTCAAGCACACAAAGACTTCTGGTAGAATGAGTGGATGAGAACAATTTGTTCTAATGACCATGAAGAGGACTAAAGCCGGGGCTGTGGAGTGCCTAGAACAGTGATTCCCAAAGTGGGCGCCACCGCCCCCTGGTGGCTGCTGCCGTGATGGCCACAGGTGCATTTATCTCTCCTATTCATCGCTATTCAAATTTTAAAAATTACTTTCGAGGGGGCTGAGGAATATTTTTCCTGGAAAGAGGGCAGCAGGCCAAAAACGTTTGGGAACTCTTGGGCTAGAGCGTGGTCCAACATCAAAGACGCCGAGGTTGTCCGCCGCATCCCAAGCCTTTGCCGGCCGGCCTGCCCCTGGACACGGATGGCCCTGGAAGAAGACGGAGGACTCTGAGCAACTCTGCCTCCCTTAAGTCCAGCCCGCTCTGCGGTGCCGTTGATCCTTTCTGAGGGGAGGCCGATAGTCCTTGGCTCCAGATTCAGGAGCCTCCACCCGTGGCTGCTGTTCCGAGGCGATGCTAGGATTCTGATGGGAAATCCCGAATCTTCCAGGCCCTCCGAAGTTCGGGAGGTCTTCCTTGGCCAAAGCTGGAGGCAGGGAGGCGCGGGGAGGTCTGAGTCCTCCCCCGGAGCTGGGCCGGCATGCTGCTCTGGCTCCATCCCCAAAGCGCTCGATGATGTCGAGGCGACTCCCGGGGCAGGCCCGCTCCGTGTCCCTCGTGTGGGCCTGATTGGCTTCATGGCCGCCCTATGGGTTCGCCGACGTGCATGGGGTGAGCTGACCGAGTTAATGAGTCGAGGGTACGTGGAGGCCGGCTGTGGACTCTAATTTGTCCCCGGGGAGTAATGAGTGCGAGTCTGGAAAGGGAGGCTGGAGGCAGGGGGAGAGGGCCAGACTCGATGGTTCTCTTACAAGGAATGGGGAGCCCCTTAAGGCTTTCGAGCAGGGGAACCACGTGGTCAGGGATGTTCTTGTGGCACCCGGGGGAGCAGTGAGATCATTGAAAGAGGTTATGATAGGACAGCTGGGTGGTTCAGTGGATTGAGAGTCAGGCCTAAAGATGGGGGGTCCTGGGTTCAAATTTGACCTCGCTGCGTGACCCTGGGTAAGTCACTTAACTCCCATTGCCCAGCCTTTAGTGCTCTTTTGCCTTAGAACCAATCTACAGTATTGATTCTAAGATGGAAAGGAAGGACTTAAAGAAAAGGGATGGGGGTGGCCGTGGCCACTGTCCAGGAGAGCGGCGGCGGGTTCAGGTATTTAAAGAGCATCCCTGGGGGTTCGTGTGACTGAACTGGCTCTGGAGAGGGAGCCGTAGCCTATTGGTCACTTAATTTGGCTTCTTGTATGGAACGGAGGAGTCTTGGCAACGCTAGAGGGCGGCCTTTCCCTCTTCTCCCCTTCCAGACGCAACGGAACAGACTCCTGGGATTGAGACTTGGGAGGGCCCAGCTGGCTCCAACCCATCGAGTTACAGACGAGGAAACTGAGACCCAGACAGGAGTCTGGACTTGCTCAGGCTCTAGCAGAAAGTCAGCAGCAGCCGGGCAGAGATGAACCCCCCAACCCCACCCCGCGAGCAGCAGGCAGGTACCCCGGGACTCCCACCTTGGGCGTGGGAGAGAGAGAGAGAGAGAGAGAGAGAGAGAGAGAGAGAGAGAGAGAGAGAGACAGAGAGAGAGAGACAGAGACAGAGACAGAGACAGAGACAGAGACAGAGACAGAGAGACAAAGAGACAGAGAGAGAGAGACAGAGAGAGAGACAGAGAGAGAGGCGCAGCGGGAAGCTGACTTCTTACAGCGGAGGCTCCCAGAGGATGGCAGCTTGAACCCAGGACCGCCAGATCTCATCACCGTCACTTACCTGCCTGGCAGCCAGCATCCTTCTGGCTCTGATTCCTGCTCTTATCTCGGGGGGAAATGAGGGAATAAAAGCAGCCCCTGCAGCTAGAGGGGCGCCGAAAACTGACTTGGACCAGCCCAGACACTGTGAGCCTCCTGAGAGGAGGAGGATGGGAGGGAGGCAGGGAAGATGTTGAGGTGGGAGCTAACAAAACACTCTCTCCCTCCCTCCCTCTCTCTCTCTCCCT
>NW_025380381.1:0-4141 GCF_016433145.1 Gracilinanus agilis | reverse complement strand
GGGGAAAGGTGGAGCATGAATCATGTAACCATGTCAAAAATGAATATTAATAAATGTTAAAAAAAATTAAATAAGCTATTATGTGGAAAGAGCAGAGACAATATGGACAGCTGATTTTCTGAATTGGTACCTTAAAACCCTTCAGTATAACTTGAGAAAGTTCTCCAGCACATTGAGGTATGGACATTGAGGCATAGACAAGAATCTCATAGGGTGGGTAAAACAAGATAGGTTGAATTTTGCCATAGTGTAGGGAAGACACAGATCAATAAGATAGCACATCCACTGATGCATTTGAGTATTTGACTATTCAAAGCCAGAGGTCATAAATTTGTGAGATGCCTTGAACTTCTGGGAAAGATGTATAATATAAATTCAAGTCAGAATATCAGTCTTCCAGTAAGGCTTCCTAAAAAATAAATGTAAAAGTAAGATAAAATGAAAAAAAAAGAGACTAGCAACCATCCAATATTTGATATTTGTCTAAATTGTTTAACTTACATTATATTTATTATTACAGAATTCTCTAGGCACTAACTTAATCATATGGATGTTTCTCTTTCATAGGACAAGTTCATGCTTTTAAAAATCCATAGAATAATGATCATCATTGAAATTTTTTAAAACCCTTACCTTCCATCTTGGAGACAATACTGTGTATTGGCTCCAAGGCAGAAGAGTGGTAAGGGTAGGCAATGGGGGTCAAGTGACTTGCCCAGGGTCACACAGATGGGAAGTGTCTCAGGCCAGATTTGAACCTAGGACCTCTCGTCTCTAGGCCTGGCTCTCAATCCACTGAGCTACCCAGCTGCCCCCATTATTGCAATTTTTAAACAGATTTTTAGTCACATTTCCCCAGTCTGTCAGTAGTCTAAATTAGGATTTATGAAAAGGACATAAATCCAAATGACCTTCATTTCAAAATCAAAAATTATGTCCATAAGAATAAGTAATATACATAATTCAAACTGTTAACTATATATTCCTGTACTGGCATAGTGAATTCAGGTTGTTTAGAAACATGAACACTATGAAACATGAACACTAAGAAACACGAATACTATGAAACATGAACACTATGAAACACAAGATATATATACTTTTAAAAAGTCCATAGTGTTGTCTTTGATAAAACATCAACTTATTAATTAATTTATTTATTTATAAAATATTTTATTTTTTAGAAAAACTTTACATGGTTACATGATTCATGTTTTTACTTTCTCTTTCACCCCCCAGATAGGGCAGACAGTCTTTTAAAGCCCTTTGGGCATAGTTCCAAATTGCCATCCAGAATAGTTGGATCAGTTCACAACTCCACCAGCAATGCATTACCTTTTTTTCTTTCCTTTTCTTTTCTTTTTTAAACCCTTAACTTCTGTGTATTGGCTCCTTGGTGGAAGAGTGGTAAGGGTTGGCAATGGGGGTCAAGTGACTTGCCCAGGGTCACACAGCTGGGAAGTGTCTGAGGCTGGATTTGAACCTAGGACCTCCTGTCTCTAGGCCTGGCTCTCAATCCACTGAGCTGCCCAGCTGTCCCGCAGCAATGCATTACCGTCCCAATTTTGCCACATTTTTTTGCCACCCTCCAGTATTTATTACTCTCCCCTGCTATCATTTTAGCCAATCTGATAGGTGTGAGGTGGTACCTCAGAGTTGTTTTGATTTGCATTTCTCTAATTATTAGAGATTTAGAGCACTTTCTCAAAAACATCAACTTATTTAAAGCTAATTTCACTATTCTAATTTTTCATTTTAAGTAATTTTAAATTAAAGGGTATCTATTAGAAACTCGATTTGTTTAATGAAACATGGGCATAGGATATAGAATAAAAATATAAACATAAAATTTTCTAATCTTCTTGTAAGATAGAGAAACAAAAATAATTGAAAATTTTCAATTAGATAATTATCAATCTCAAGGAAAGGGATCTGAAGAAAGGGAAAAAAAAAGTCTAAGAAATTATCACATCCTGGGCTTCTTCCTAGGTATATATATATATATCTATGTGTTCATGCTTATTTGAAGTAATACAGAGGATTTCTAAGGTGCCACCATTTTGAATTTAAGGTTTCGTGCAGTATAATTTTTTCAATCTATCTTGAGTTGACATCATCGCTAACCTGCTATCCAGGAAGTCTGACCTGTGTCTAACCAAATCGATAATCAAGAATTGGAAGTTGGTATTATGGGAATCTGGTTTGGTCTAGCATTCCATTAATCAATTATTTCCTGGGAGATAAGAAATGAAGAAGGAATATCTAAAAATCTCAAAACACATAAATTCTACTAAAAATGTCCTCAGAATTAGAAACACACTAGATGTAATAAAAATGTGGATATTATTAAAGAAAAAGTACATTTTTGACATAAAAGGTAAAAGCTTCATGAGAAATCTGAAATAGTGTGTCCCATCTGCCAACAGCAGTTATTTATTTCCCTCTATTCACAGATAATTTTTTAACATTTATTAATAATCATTTTTAACATGGTTACATGATTCATGCTCCTACTTTCCCCTTCACCCCCCACACTCCCCTCACCCATGGCCAACGCATATTTCCACTGGTTTTGTCATGTGTCCTTGATCAAGACCAATTTCCAAATTGTTGGTGGTTGCATTGGTGTGGTAATTTTGAGTCCACATCCCCAATCATGTCCACCCCGACCCATACGTTCAAGCAGTTGCTTTTCTTATATGTTTCTTCTCCTGCAGTCCTTCCTCTGAATGTGGGTAGCATCTTTACCATAAATCCCTCAGAGCTGTCCTGGGTCATTGCATTGTTGCTGGTACAGAAGCCCATTACACTCGATTTTACCACAGTATATCAGTCTCTGTGTACAATGTTCTTCTGGCTCTGCTTCTTTCGCTCTGCATCAGTTCCCGGAGGTCTCTCCAGTTCGCCTGGAATTTCTCCAGTTTATTATTCCTTTTAGCACAATAGTATTCCATCACCCGCATATACCACAGTTTGTTCAGCCATTCCCCAATTGAAGGACATACCCTCCTTTTCCAGTTTGTTGCCACCACAAAAAGGGCAGCTATAAATATTTTCATACAAGTCTGTTTATCTATGATCTCTTTGGGGTACAAACCCAGCAATGGTATGGCTGGATCAAAGGGCAGGCATTCTTTTATAGCCCTTTGAGCATGATTCCAAATTGCCAGCCAGAATGGCTGGATCAGTTCACAACTCTACCAGCAATGCATTAATGTCCCAATTTTGCCACATCCCCTCCAACATTCATTACTCTTCCCTTCTTTCATTTTAGCCAATCTGCTAGGTGTGAGGTGATACCTCAGAGTTGTTTTGATTTGCATTTCTCTAATTATTAGAGATTTAGAACCCTTTCTCATGTACTTATTGATACTTTTGATTTCTTTACCTG
The DNA here is from genome assembly GCF_016433145.1 of Gracilinanus agilis. Classification (NCBI taxonomy): domain Eukaryota; kingdom Metazoa; phylum Chordata; class Mammalia; order Didelphimorphia; family Didelphidae; genus Gracilinanus; species Gracilinanus agilis. The sequence goes on along the minus strand of NW_025380381.1, from coordinate 750 downwards.
AAAATTGCCTATTCATGTCTCTTGCCCATTTATCAATTGGGGAATGGCTTGATTTTTTCTACAATTGCTTTAACTCCTTGTATATTTGAGTAATTAGACCCCTGTCTGAGTTTTTCGTTATAAAGATTTTTTTCCCAATTTGTTGTTTCCCTCCTGATTTTGACTACATTGTTTTTGTTTGTACAAAAGCTTTTTAGTTTAATATAATCAAAACCATTTAATTTACATTTTGTAATTTTCTCTAACTCTTGCTTGGTTTTAAAGTCTTTCCTTTCCCAGAGATCTGACAAGTATACTATTCTGTGTTCACTTAACTTACTTATAGTTTCCCTCTTTATATTCAAGTCATTCACCCATTCTGAATTTATCTTGGTGTAGGGTGTGAGATGTTGATCTAGTCCTAATCTCTCCCATATTGTTTTCCAAATTTCCCAGCAGTTTTTGTCAAATAGTGGATTCATGTCCCCAAAGTTGGGCTCTTTGGGTTTATCATACACTGTCTTGCTGATTTCATTTACTCCAAGTCTATTCCATTGATCCTCCTCTCTGTCTCTTAGCCAGTACCATATTGTTTTGATGACTGCTGCTTTATAGTATAGTTTAATATCTGGTACTGCCAGGCCCCCTTCCTTCACATTTTTTTTTCATTATTTCCCTTGATATTCTTGATCTTTTGTTATTCCAAATGAAATTTGTTATAGTTTTTTCTAATTCAGTAAAGAAGTTTTTTGGTAGCTTGATAGGTATGGC
>NW_025380380.1:0-3197 GCF_016433145.1 Gracilinanus agilis | reverse complement strand
TTTAGAAGCTTGTCCTCCTCTGTCTTCTGAGGAATGGCATATATTGAATAGGTCTGTCAACCTCAACAATTCCACTGCCTTAAGGGTGAGGAGTTGTAGTATCTCCAGAACAGAAAGCCAAGGGCCAGTGTTAGGCTTCTGAAAAAGTATCTAAGGCCAGAGGAAGCTGTTTGGACAAACCATTGCTAAGCAAACATCTTTTGTTCAAGTGGACCCCCTGTTCTTTCTCATCGAGTTTTAATCCTCAGATAAAACATTTTTTAAAAGGGAAAAGATCAGGGAAGAGAAGGAAAATTTGGATATAACCCATACCTGTTTCATGAGGCTTCAGCTCAAACTGTTCAGCCATGTTCTCCCAGGTTCTCTTTCTCTGACTCTTCCCTTATCTACTCTCCTTTGTCCTCTATTCTCTCTGTTGCTTCTCCAAATGCTTCTATTATTTATAGTCAGCAAGAAAAGGGGTTGGGGGTGGGGACAAGAGAAATCAAAATCAAAAGTAACTCTTGTTTATAATTCCTTAAATCTAGAATGGGAAAATAATGCAAATATTTAGTTTTGGTCTCTTGGAAATGAAGCTGTTCTAATTATTACTCAGATGTGAAGGCTTCGTCACTGCCCTTTCTAATGCCAAACTCAAAAATTGCCTGTATGTCATTGTAATGATCAGGACAAACAGAGCATCCAGGGCCTCACAATGCAAATTCTTTGGGTCAGTCATCAAGGTCAGTGCAATATTCCTGACTGTTCATATAAAATCTCTTTTCTGCCTTCATTTATTTTAAAGCCAGGGGTATCCATGTGAAAAAGTGAATGGATTGCTAGCCCAGAGTCAATAAGATCCATCTTCCTGAGTTCAAATCTTGTCTCAGATTTTTATCTGTGTGACCACAGACAAGTCACTTAAGCCAATTGCCTTAGTTTCCTCATCTGTAAAATGAGGTAGGAAAAGAAATGGCAAATCATTCCATTATCTTCGCCAAAAAAATCCCACCAAATGGAGTCCCAAAGGAGTTGTACACAAATGGAATGATTGAACAACAACAATGGTACCAGACCAAGTCAATGGACAGAGATTTCTCATCTAAAAGAATTTTGGAAACCAGATAGAGAAGAGGAAAATTCCAAGGTTGGAGAGTACCTTGGCCAATTGGACATTTCAGGAATCTATTGAGGCTTGCTCAGGAAAGCCTGATGTACCTGAAAGAATATTATTATCATCTTGATGCCTAATAACATCTCTTTGAGGGTGGAGAGCATCTCTGAATGTGGACATCTCTGAAGTTTGATCAACTGCAGATCCATTTATAACTCACGGAATATGAGTTGCTGTTTTAGCCTGGTTATACTTTGAGTAGCTCAGGCTATTGAGCTATCAGAGCCTTCTTTTGCACTGTTAAACAAGTTTTTGGAATTTATTAATCACCTACTATGAACCAGGCACCAAGGAAGTGAGACAGAGAGTCTTCTTTGAAGATACAGTTAGAGAAAAGGAAGTGAAGCAGAATTGAGAACATATCTCGTTTTGATCAATAATTTGTATTGAATTCTAAAAACAGCTGAAAACTGGTAGGAATAAAAAAAAATGGAACCATAGCAGGTATCTTTCATAGGCATGTTTATGGAGTTAATTCTTACCCCCTAAAAAGATACAATGATCACAATAGTGGAAATAAATAATTTAGTAAGTTGATTAGCATGGCACTTAATAAATAAGTTAACTTGGGTAGGGTTATCATTTTTATTATATTGGCTCAGCCTACCTATGCACAATGAATATGCTTCTAATTGTTTAGATTTATCATTATGTGAAAAAACATTAAAATACATTATTATTGGGCTAAAATAAGAGATTAGAAAAATCATGCATATGATATTTGTGCTAAGAATACAGGTTTTTTCATAGAGGAAGATTATTTATCTATTATGTTGATAATATAAATGTTAAACCATATGGTTATATTTGCTGCTCTTGAAGGTTTTCATTAAAATTAATCAATTATTTTCAGTAGGGCCTCTAGAAATCATATGAATAAATGAAATTTTCCTTTATAGAGTAAGTAGTATTTACTGAAATCCCAGAGCAAACATTTCACATAAAGAAAAGTTAAAAGCTTTTCTAATAAGACCAGGGGTCAAGCAAGTGTTCCTAGTTACTTTAGTATTCTTTGACAAGAGTAATAATAAGAAAAAAAAGAGAAATTGAAAAAAGTAAGTAAAGATAAAAAAGAAACAAAATGATTGCTTTTTAGATGCTACAATGATTTTACTTTCAAAGAGAATAAATTTAGCTAGGATACAAAGATTAATGCTACATTGTATAGAATATAGATGCTATAACTAAAGAATATAACACACTCAGAGGTGTTAAACACATTTATGATGTTAAAATTCTTTTTAGGACATTAATTATTTGAAAAGTCCTGATGGATTTTGATACATTTAACATAAATAATTTTATTAAATAACAAAAAGAAGTTCCTTTGACAGCTCTCTGGAGGATGGATTAGAGTGAGGAATGATTTGAGGAATCAAGATTAATTAGGAGATTAATGTGGAGCTGAGAATAGGATTCTGGAAAGCAATTCGTAGATCTGACTTTATTTCTGTGAAAAATATTTTGTAGTTTATGTATTTTTGGTGTGCAGTAGTTTATACTTCCTGAGGCAGTCTTGGCAGGCAGATTCCAAGTTTTGGAAAGTGTTTAATCTTTCAAGTTGGGCTTATGCTTTGAGCCAGCTATATCACTACTAGGCTTATGCCCCAAAGAGATTGCAGAATGAGGACAAGAAACCACATATTCAAGTGGCAAAAACCTGGAAAAGGAGGGTATGCCCTTCAATTGGGGAATGGCTGAACAAATTATGGTATATGCTGGTGATGGAATACAATTGTGCTAAAAGGAATAATAAACTGGAGGAGTTCCAAGTGAACTGGAAAGATCTCCAAGAACTGATGCAGAGTGAAAGGAGCAGAGCCAGAAGAACACTGTACACAGAGACTGATATACTATGGTAAAATCGAATGCAATGGACTTCTGTACCAGCAGCAATGCAATAACCCAGGACAATTCTGAGGGATTTATGGTAAAGAACGAACGCTACCCTCATTCAGAGGAAGGACTGCAGGAGAGGAAACATATAAGAAAAACAACTGCTTGAACGCATGGGTTGGGGTGGACATGATTGGGGATGTGGACT
>NW_025380379.1:0-9737 GCF_016433145.1 Gracilinanus agilis | reverse complement strand
GGAAGGAAGGGAGGGAGGAGGGAAAGAAAGAAGAAAGGAAGGAAGGAGGGAGGGAGGAAAGCCAAGCTCTTAATATAAACATGTATCATTAAGCAAAACAAGTTCTGCCATTGGCCACGTCTAAAACAGAGAGGTCACCATTCTCACCCAGAGCCTATCTGTTTTTCTGTCTGCAGGCCTGGGAATTCTCTGGAGTCCTGGCTGGTCATTGCCTTGATCAGAGTTATTAGGTCCTGCAATGTGGCCACTTTACAACCCTGTTGTGATTATACATACATACATACATACATACATACATACATACATACATATAGTTTTCTGACTCTGCTCACTTCACGTAAGCTTCAGGTTTCTCTGAAAGCATCCCACTCATTATATCATTGGTTCCTCACAATAACCCTCTCTCTGTGGCCTGGTGGGTCCATTCTCTAAGGGCACGAGCCATGGCGAGTTCTTCTTGGGAGCTGCGACTCCTGTGAAATTCCAGCCTGGGACTTCTGAGGCTCCCCAGTCCCGCAGTTACCCCTGAGCAGGCGGGCCCTAAAGAGCTGCCGGAGGGCAGGGGCCGTTCAGGACTCCCTCAGCTGGCGCGGTGCCCGCTGCAGTCTAAGAAAAGCTCGTAAAGTGGGGGTGGCTCAAGCTGTGTCCTGGAGGATGAGCCATCTTGCAAAGCTGGCACAGAGAGAAAGTGGGCAAAGGGCAAAGGAAAGGGAAGCCTGGAGGTGGGGAGCAGAGGCAGGAGGTGACCCGGGGCCGGGGTGCTTTAGGTGATTCACGGGGGCAGAACCCTCCAGGGACCGCATTCCCTCACCTGCCCCTTGGGAAAGCTGAGGCTGGCCAAGCCCCTCTGTGGGCCTGGAGCCCTTCCTTGACCACCTCAAGGGAGAGACCAGAGACCGTGGCCTCTTCACTCCCCTGCACCCATCAGAGACAAAGGCCCCTCCTGGCACCCTGCTGACCTCTTCCAGGCATGACAGCCCCGAAGCCTGAGCCAGACAGGTTTGTGTTGGGCTTGGGCAGGGCAAAGGGAAGCGTCCCCAGGGCTTGGCGGTCCTGAAGGTTGGCATTCCTGGGTGCTGACACAGAGCTCCCTCAGCTGTGGGGAGGGGGCAGACACGATTCTCATTCTGGGCCATTCGCTGAGCCTGAGAGGGACAGACAGCACCCCTCCTCTGCTCTGCTGCACCCCCACCCTGGCCCCACAGGGCTCCCCAGACGGCTTTGGGGGTGACATGGAGGGGAGCCCCGCCCTGCAGCCTGCCTTCCTCGCATCTCCCAGCCAGGGAGATCTTATCTGTCAAGGGCTTGGCAAAGTGCCCAGTGCCTAGTAGGTGCCCTTGCAGTGTCACTGCCCCCTCTGCCCCCTCTGGCCCGGTTACCAGGGAGGGGGCTCTTGGGCTCTACCGAGGAGGGGGCAAGCACAGGCCTCTCCCGTTCCCCACCAGATGCCTCTGGAATTCCCCACCACGCCTCCGATCCGGGCACACTGGCAGCTTCCCTTGGTGGGCTCTCTTCTCCCGTTAGATTGTGAGCTCCTTGAGGGCAGGCTCGTGTCCCCAGCCATAGCCAACCAGACTTCTCCCACCTCTCTCTTCTCTCCCTCTAATCTCCTCCGCTCTGGCAGCTCCCACCGCTTCTCTGGAGCCCTGAGTGCCCTTCCAGCTGCCTGCAGATGCCTCTACAGAGACCCCGAACTCAGCATGGCCCCAGCAGGATTCCCAGCTTCCCCCCCAACCTCTGCCCCTCCTTGTCACGTCCTTGCCACGTCCCTCCGTTCTCTTTCATTTCCGTTTTTCCAGTGAGCAAGCCTTGATTTTCCCTCCCGTCTGCTGACCCCTGGCTGGAAATGGAGAAAGTCTCTGTGAGAGCCGTGCCTGGGCGAGCCGGCCAAATGGCCACCCTGATCCCAGCCCCGAGTGCGCGGCTTCTCGTGGCTCTCCCGTCCAGAGGCGGGCACCCTGCTCGGTGCGGGCACTCTGGGACGGGGGCTGCCCGCGGCAGAAGGGCTCTTTGCCTCTCCAAGGCAGCGGTTGTCGGAGGTCTTGTTCTGGTTCTGCCCTCTTCACCCGGCATCCGTTCAGACGAGTCCCGGCCTTCAGATACTCGACCTAAGTATTCAGTTTAAGGGGGCAGCTGGGTAGCTCAGTGGATGGAGAGCCAGGCCTAGAGACGGGAGGTCCTGGGTTCAAATCTGACCTCAGACACTTTCCCAGCTGTGTGACCCTGGGCAAGTCACTTGGCCCCCATGGCCTAGCCCTTACTGCTCTTCTGCCTTGGAGCCAATACAGTATTGACTCCAAGATGGAAGGTAAAGGGTTAAAAAAAAGGATTCAGCTATTGTTCAGTCGTGTCCGACTCTTCGTGACCCCATTTGGGGTTGTCTTGGCAGAGATGCCCGACTGGTTTGCCGTTTCCTTCTCCGGCTCATTTTACACACGAGGAAACTGAAGCCAAAGGGGTGCCCTGGTTCACCCGGCTGGGAAGTGTCCGTGGCTGGATTTGAACTCAGGAAGACGAGCCTTCCTGACTCCAGGCCTGGCGCTCTGTCCACTGTGCCTCCTGACGGCCCATCAAAGGCACGCACGATCTAATGACTGTTCGTGCCCCCAACCTTCTCCAGCCATTTTAAGGGTGAAGAATGAAGGTGCAGAAAAAAGGCAGAGGAGGAGGAGGAGGAGGACGAAAGGGAGGGGAGGAGGGGAAGAGGAGGGGGAAGAGGAGGGGGAGGGGTGCAATTTGGTAGAAATAGAAAGTGGGTGACGTGTGTGACAGGGAGCGAGAGGAGGAAAGTCTGGCAGGGCAGGTGGTGCTCTCACACTGCCGGGCCGTCATGGAGGCCAGGCTCGACTCGGCAGCCCCAGAGCAGCAGCTCCAGGCAGAGGGAACCCACAGCACCCCAGAGCCAAGGCTGGAAGGGACCCAAGCGTCCCCGGTCCAGGTGGCTCGGCCTGGCGACCTTTCATGGAATCCCGTGGAGGTCGTCGTGTCCACACACACTCGTAACGGAGGGAAATGCTCAGGGTTTTCTGAAGACCAGTGAAAAGGAGGCCTCCATTTCCCCTCAGGCTCGTGGGCCCCCTCCAGCCCAGACCCGGCCTGGGCACCCTCCATCTGGCCCGAGCTTCCCCTAAAAGGCATCCCCACTCTGCCTGCCCAGGCAGTGCTCATGTAGCCTCGGCCTGGAGACTTCTGAGGAGGGGCCTCTCTGCAGCCCCCCACCTTGGGGCAGATCCTCGTGGGCGAGGAGGCCGGGCCTCTCTTCTCCTCCTTCCCGCTGGTCCTGATGCTGCTTTCTGGGCTTGGGCGAGCCAACCGAATCCTCTTCCCTGGGAGAGCCCTTGACCGCTGCTGGCACGACCCCGAGTCTTCTCTTCTCCAAAGCCCAGCTTGCCGACAAGTTAGTTCTTTAGCCAGTCTCCGCTTGGACTCCAGGCCCTTCACCATGCTGGTTGCCCTCCTTTGGGCCCTCTGCGGGTTGCCAAAGTGCTTCTTAAGCCAACTGATCTCAATCCTCCTGAGGGGCGGACGGTCTGATCAGGGCAGAGGAGGTGTCAATGGAGCTCTCACCTCCTTATCCCGGGAAGCCAGGACTCTCAATGCATCCCGAGATCATGGTACCTTCCTTGGCTGCCCCCATCCCATGGGTGCCCTCTGTTGAGCTTGTGATCCACTCAGGCCTCCAGATCTTTTTCAGAACCACTACCTAACCATAGGCCTGTCCTTGTGAAATGATATTCATTCTGGTGCCTTCTCTGCGTTGCTCCCCAGTGTGTGTGTGTGTGTGTGTGTGTGTGTGTGTGTGTGTGTGTGTGTAAGTGTGAGTGTATGTTTGTGAGTGTGTACACATGCTCCTGACCCAGTTCCTGGCCCACAGCAGCCACTTACTAAATGTGTGTTCACTGACCAGTTGCTCAAAGGGAAGCTCCTTGAAGGCCGGAGCTATTCCTTCATCTTCCTCACTGGGTAAACGGCACAGTAGGAAGGGCGTTAGGCCTGTCTCCCTCCTTCTCCCCAGGACTATCTGGGTGACCCTGGGCAAGTCAATTCCAGCCTTTGGGCCTCAGTTTCCCCATCGATCACCTGAAGGGGCTCGATTAGACGAGCCCTGCAGGCCCTTCCAGCTCCACAACATGTGATGAAGGGAGTCAGAACCACCGTGGCCTGCGGATGCTCGGCCTGAGGCTGTGCCGGCTGTGGGCTCGGAGGCAGGTGTGGCACTGGGAGGCACCAGACACCCCGGGGGGGGGGGGGACTAAAAACAAGAGCCCACTTTCCCCTCCGTAGTTTTTCCCAGGATGAGGCAGAAGGAGGCCAGCTCCTGGCTGGAAACTACTGGGAAAAGGCCTTAGAGCCTGTGGTGGAAATCACGTGTACACACACTCACACACACACACTCACACACACACACACACACTCACACACACACTCACACACACACACACACACACTTACACACACACTCACACACACTGACAGGCTGGGGCTGAGCCTTCTAACACACAGGCTCTCTCTCCCATCCAACAGAAGCCCGGCTGCCCCAGACTTAAGGGGGGGTTGGCATCGCCCAAAAGCTGGGGGTTCGAATTCCAAACAAGGGCAAGTCCCAAGTGCTGTGGTCCTGGCAGAGGAGTGAGAGCAGTGACTCACGGGCGCATCCACTCCTGGGCAAAACATCTTCTGCTTCGGGGCTGCTCTGAGTCATCCTGTGCCTCCTGGCCCCTGCAGGGCTCACAGCCTGTGGGATTGGGCAGCCTTTGGCCCCAGCCCTGCCCCTTTCCCTCCCAGAGGCCCTGGGCAGCCCTGCCCCAGGACCCACGAGAAGAGGCCGGGCTAGAGCCTGAGCCCTCTCTCCCCCCCTCTCTGCCCCCCACGCGCTGGCAGACAGATGAACTTTCCTGGGAAATCATCCTCCCCAGAGGAGCGACTAAGCCTGGGAGCAGGAGCTGTTTTCAAGGCCCTGTCCAGGTTCGGGAGGTCTGGCTCTTCCTCTTTCTCCTCCCTCCTCTCCTGCCCCTCCCTGCCCCATTGGGCTGAAATCCAGGGAGCAAAGGAGGCCATCGCCCAGCAGGGAGCAGAGGAAGGAGCCCAGCCGACCCAGCCCCAGCGGGCATTTCCCTTGCCAGCCTCCCCTTTGTACGTGCTCACCCCTCCCTCGTGGGGGCGCCAGGCGGCCTGGGCTGTGTTCTCGTCCTTCCCATCCTAGTACTGCCCTGGAAGAACCCTTCGCTCTGCCCGTCTCTCCTGACCAAGCTCTGCCACCGTGCCCTGAGCCCGCGAGAAGGGGAGCGCTCTCCTCCCCTGAGCCAGCTGAGGAATGGAGCCTGGGGATGCTTGCCTCCGCTCTGTGCTGTTTGGCTCCTGTGCCAGGCCCAGCCTCGGTGCCATTGGAGCCGGGATTGCCGGCAGAGTGGTGCAGCCAGCCAGCCAGCCAGCCGGGCACGGGAGCCCCGAGGAGCCGGAATGCCTGCAGCTTGAGCCCCGGCAGCGTTGGGGGCTGCCTGGACTGTGTAGGGCCAAGCTGACGGCACCCAATCTCCTTCTCCTCCCCAGGGCCTGAGCTGGGAGCAGGGAAGAAGATGCTGCTCCCGCGGGCTGGGGGCTACCTTGGCATATTTTGGAGGACCCCTTTGGAAGAGAATATGTCTGCGCAGAAGCTATGAAAAAGGAAAAGAAGAGGCGGGGAGGGAATTGACCGACAGGCCAGAGACTCCGGGTTGGCCCTTTCCTGGCCCTTCCTGCCATCTCACCTGGTAGAGTCTGAGCTCTCCGAGGACACGGATGCCTGGAGCTTAGCACGGTGCCCGCCATACAGAAGGTGCCTAATGAGTGCTTATTGATGCCCTCATTTAGCCATTTCCTCCCGCTCCATCAAGAACTCAGCTCCTTCACACTCCTTCCTCCCCACCTCCACCTCCTCTGGCTTTTCCTGTTTCTGGCCCCAGCGGCACCTCTGCTCACCCTCTCTGCCTCCTCCCAGAGCCCTGGGGGTCAGAGAATTCTAGTCTCTGCTGCCACTGAGAATGATGCAACCTCGAAGGCTGGACGGCATCCCTTTGGCTCCGTCCTCTGCCACCACCTCCGGGCTGTCCACCTCCCTTTCTTCACCTCTTCCCACCTGGGACATTCCATTCCCAACTCTCTGGTCCTCAGGTCCTCACTCACAGGGTGGATGCACTGACCTGTCCAGTCACCAGAGCCCCTTTGATTGGTGCCCATGGCCCTGCAGCCTTCTCTTCACTCACCTGGTCACTTCCCTCATTCAGGTCTCACAGCCTCTTGCCTGGCCTAGCATCATTGCTTTCTTCTTTCTGAGGCTTCCCTGTCTCAGACCTCTCAACCCTCTAGTCTATGCTCCATGCAGTGGTCAAAGTGATTCTCCCAAAGCCTAGGCCTCATACTCGTCCCGATCACCTCTCGAATGAAGACCTCTTCCCTCCTGACATCGTGCAGACTCCTGCAGACCTCCCTTCCAACAAGCCCAGAAGCCTTCAAACATTTCGGATCCTCCAGGGCCACTGGAGTCCCAGGGAAGCACCTGACACTCTCTGGTTTCCCTGACTCAGGGCCGGACTCCAGGGCAGCCTTCCATCTTCTTTCTCTGGCAAGGAAAATCATTTTAAGGCTGGAGGGAGTCCAAACCCAATCTAAGCAGAGAGATAATAAGAGAACATCCCACTGCCTGTGATCGGTCTTGGTCACTGGGCCCAGATGGAGCACACATCCTGGTCCTGTGAGATGAGGCAGCTGTGATGGCAGTGCCAACAGGCACAACTTCTAAAAGATCATGGAAAAAAGAAGAGCCATGATATGAGAGAAAGACAAACACCATCCTGACTTGCAAAAATGGCAAGAGGACAAAATGGAAAAACTATTGGCCAATAAGCCTGACTTCTCTTCCCAGAGTGGATGGCCAACAGCTAGAAAGGGAAGCAGCGAGCCCGAGAGCCCTGGTGGTTTCATCCTAAGCTGGCCACGCCACACTAACCTTCTTTTCTTAGCTGACAGGATTACTAGATGAGTTGGTCAGGGAAATGCTAAAGATTTTCCTTACTCACTTGAGAGAACAATTTTGTCCTTCTTGCACATGACAGCTTCTGAGACATTAGTAGAAGGGTGTTGTAGCTCCTCTCCGCCCTCCACAAGCGTAAACATCTTCTTCAGGATAAATATTTCCTGTTCCCTCAGCTGAGCTCCACAGAACAGTCAGTGCCTGCTCTGTGCCAGGTATACAAAGAAAGGCAGAAATTAGTTCTCTCCTCCAGGAGTTCTCAGGCTAAGGGAGGCAACAGCATGCAAACAGCTTTGTATGAACGAGATGGAGAACGAACACACTGGAGATAATCCACAAAGGGAAGGCCCAGAATGAAAAAGAGACTGGGCAAGCCTTCCCAGAAAAGGGGGGTTTTAGCTGGGGCTTAAAGGGAACCAGGAGGTGGTGATGAAGAGGGAGAGCATCCCAGGCATGAGGAACAGACAGAGAAAGTGTCCAGAGGTGGGACATGGAGGGTCCGGTTCAAGGAATGACAAGGAGGCTGGTGTCATGGAATGGCAGAGTCCATGGGCCGGAGGATGTCTTTCCTTCTACACATCCAGCCACAACCTTCTTCAGAGAATAAAAAAGAATCTGAAGATTCAAGCAGTTCAGCTAAATGAATCAATGCTCCAACTTTGCCCAGCAGTGTAAGCAGGAGCCCTCACCCGCAGTCCCCCACCTCAGCCCAGCAGCAAGAATTGATGAAGGTTCTCCTCTATAGTAGGCCCTTTGTAGGCCTCATGGATGACGCGCTTACATTCTAATGCGGCACAGGAGCTCAAGTTAAGAGCCACGACACAAAGTGAAGGAGTACAAATGTGGCTGTGCAGAGACTCAAACACACACACATGCACATGCATGCATATAGCTGGGGACCACGGCACAGAGAGCCCCGACCTGGCACAGGACGATCTGAGTGTGAATCCTGCCTCAGACACGAGCTGTGTGAACATTTAGGTCATGTGATGAGGGTGATGAGCACCCGAGGAAGGAGCCGGAGAAAGAGCCGTGAGCCAGGTAGGAGGAGAACCGGGAGAGAACAGCCTGCAGAGACGGCCTAGCAGAGAGGGGAGAGCAATGAGGGACGGGAAAAGGGCCCGCCCAATGGGCAGCTGCGAGGCATTAGTTACCTTGGAGAGAGACACAGAGAGAGAGAGAGACAGAGACACAGAGAGAGAGATAGCGAGAGAGACAGAGACAGAGAGAGAAAGAGAGAGACAGACAGACAGACAGAAACAAAGAGACAGAGAGAGAGATAGAAGTAGAGGGAGAAAGAGACAGAGAGAGAAACAGAGAGAGACAAAGACAGAAACAGAGAGACAGAGACAGAGGGAGAAAGAGATAGAGAGAGGCAGAGACAGAGACAGAGACAGAAAGATGGAGACAGAGAGAGAGACAAAGAGAGAGACAGACAGAGACAGAGGGAGTGAGAGGAGAGGGAGTGGAGGCAGCAAGAAGACACTCTCCCATGTCTGGCTGAGCGCAGCGGGGAGCTGTGTTCACTTTGGAGCTGCAGATGATCCTTCTGTGTTCCTCAGTGTTCAGTCCTGGGACCCCGCCTGCCGCAGCCCTTCCTCCAGTGTCCGGGTTTCCAATCTGCCGATTTGCTCTTTGAAACGTCTCCATCTTCCTAATTGTAAACGATGGCCTCTGGGACAGGGCGGACATTTGAAATGAGAACCAGCGAGGCCCCAGTTTGTTCAAAGAAGGAAGCCAGGGAAGTGGCCGCATTCCCGAAGCGGCACTGTTCGAAGTCCCGCTTCTTTCAGTAAAATCTGGCCGTGGCTTCCCCAAGAGAACAAGAGAAGCCGGGAGGCGCCGTGGTTTCTCAAGTCCAGTAAGAGCAGGAAAAGGAGCCTGGAGTTCCCGTTTCACTTTGTTGCAAAATCGTAGTGAAAGAAAACCAAACTGGAAACATCGTTGTCACTGAGAAGCCCAGGCTGAGCATCAACCGCTCTCTCCCTCCGTCTCCATCTCTCTCCGTCTCTCTCTCCATCTCTCTGTCTCTGTCTCTCTGTGTCTCTGTGTCCGTCTCTGATCTCTCCTACTCTCCCGGCCACGCTCTCTTGTCTCAGAGTTGTCGCTCGGCTCCAAAGTAAAGATTCTTCCACAAAGGAGGGCAAAGGGAGGCCCACTGGGGCCCCGAGGCCACAAACCACGTGGCTGCGCGTGGCGTCAGAGCCATCACCGCTGCGCTCCCGGCGCACGTCTGCAGCCAGGTGGCCCCCAGCCAAGACATCAGCTCGTGCCACTGATCCTGTTGGAAAAGCGAAGGATTTGCACCAAGGAAATGCTCTCTTCCTTGTCCATGGCCTTCCTACACAGCAGCCTTTCACGTTCTCAAAGCTGTGGGGGGTGAAGAAGAGGGTGAGAAACCCAAACTCGGAGCACTTGGACTTGAATTTCAGTAGCACCACTTACTACAGACCTGCATGAACCTGGATGTGTTCCCTTTTCCTGACTGGGTCTCAGTTTCCCTCATCTGTGAATTGGGCTAGATGGTCTCGGGAGCTCTCTGCCCCCCCCCCCCCCAAGCAGAGACACACGGGGATGCACAAGGCTGCTCTCTGGGATGGCGCCCCCGTCCTGGAGCTCACTGAAGGACCAGGGTGGCTGCGTGCCGGCTGAGCCCAGCTTCCTGCCTTTCCTGGCACTGGGCCTCTCTTGCCCCAGGCTCTGCTGACAGCTTCTTGCCTTTCTAATG
>NW_025380378.1:0-6540 GCF_016433145.1 Gracilinanus agilis | reverse complement strand
AAAGATCATTTAACCTCAACCAGGGCCTCAGGATCCCAGAAGTCTCAGGATAAAGGCATCGGACTAGATCCAGATCTAAGAAGGATATTATACATTTCTATAGCATGGTAACTTAGGAAGGAATTTCTTCCAAACTTAGTCCTTTGGTTCCTCAAAAAGCAGCCACAAACTTGCTGGGCATGTCCATGGAACCTTTCCAGGTTGGTAGGGCTTGTCAGTCTACCTTTGAGATCACCTCCATGCCACAGTGAGATAGCAGGGGACAATTTTCCTGATGGATTATTAGAATCATTATTACTACTATAATCATTTTTATTTGACTATTCAAACAGAGGTGATATGTTTTTCTTTTCTTGATCTGAGAAGCTCCACTTTAGAATGTCTCTCAATATAATCAGACATTCACATTTTCCCAGTGTTTTGACTTTCTTAACTTCATTTTTTTAGTGTAAGGACAACTAAATGGACAAAAAAAAAATCTGCCTTGTTTTAGATCTTCAACAACAGCAAATGACTGGCTAGTTAGGAGGTCCCTATCCCCTTCCATGAAAGAGAACAAACTTTCTCCAAGGCAAAGATTAACCATCTGTGCAGCCGTTGAGACTACCTCTGTGGTTTTTCTAGATCATAAGTAGTACTGTTCTTTGGTCATTTTTTATATGACTCTTCCTGACCCCATTTGGGGTTTTCTTGGCAAAGATAATGGAGGAGTATGCCATTTCCTTCTCTAGCTCACTTAATAGATGAGGAAACTGAAGCCAACAGATAAGTAAAGTGACTTGCCCAGGGTCACACAGCTAGTAAGTGTCTGCCCAAGGCAGTATTCAAACTCATGAAGATGAGTTTTCCTGATTCCAACCCCTGTGTTCTATTCACTGTACCACCCAGCTACCCCCATATAGATACTTTATTAATGCCCATTGACAGACTTACTTCACTTCTTTTAAGCCTCAGCTTCTTCATCTGTAAAATGAGAGGAGTTGGACTAGATGGCCTCTGAGATCCCTTTCAGCTCAAAAGTTCTAAGTGAGATTATGAGAGAGCACTGGATTAGAAATCAGGAGATCTGGATTGAGTCACCTATTGGTCAGGCTGATCCCAAAGATCTCTTCTAGAACTAATGCTCTCTTAGGATAGTTCCATACAAAGAAGCTCCAGGGATAATACAGGTCAATCTTTCAGCCAAAAGATCATTCGTGGCAATGCTCTGTTCCCCTCCTCCTCCAGCCTACCAACGAGCCTAATGCTGTTTGTCTATTTGTGCTGAGTCTGCCTTTATACATGTTCATTATTAGAGTTAATTGTTTAGGTAATGGTGAGCAAGAGATGCCTTTGGCACCACCAGGAGAGATAGATTAGCTCTGGGATCTCAGGGAGCAGTAGATCAAAGGAGAATCCAGGCAACAGAGCAGGAGGAATAAAAGTATAATTAGAAAAAGAGGAAAGTTGGTTGGTCAGAAATGAAGGATGGCCTAGAGTCTACTTTCTGCACTGGAAGGAGGAAGTAAAAGGGGAGACAAATGGAATCTCTGAAAGAAAGCTCGGCCTGGTCTAATGGTGTTGGGAATGGTTAGGAGTTAATGGGATAATGACAAATTACTGACTAATGGGTATTTGGAAGAGAAAAAAAAAGAAGAAAGAAAGAAAGAAAGAGAGAGAGAGAAAGAGAGAGAGAGAGAGAGAGAGAGAGAGAGAGAGAGAGAGAGGAAGGAAGGAGGGAGAGAGAAGTGGAAGAGGGAGAGGGAGAGGGAAAGAGAAAGAGAGGGAGAGGAAGAGGGCAGCCAGGTGACACAGTGGATAAATACCAGATCTGGAGTTAGGAAGACCTGAGTTCAAATCCAGCCTCATACAGTTAGTAGTCATGTGACCCTGGGCAATTCATTTAGCCCTGTTTGCTTCAGTTTCTCATCTGCAAAATGAGCTGGAGAAGGAAATGGCAAAACACTGTAGTATTTTTGCCAGGAAAACCCTAAATGGGGTCATGGAAAATTGGACATGACTGAACTACAAGCAGGATAGAAATAGTAATATGTTTTCTCTCCTCATTTCTCCATTTTTCTCTGCTCTCAAATATTTACACCCTTCTATTTTTAATAAGTCTAATTCTAAGTTCACCCAAGATAGTGGCATAGACCCTTTTTTTTATTATTATTTTCGGAAATTGTACATTGACTCGGGATGCATCATTCCATTGTGCAATTTTTCTTTTTTAAAAGAGACCCTCTTACCTCCTGTACAATAACTTGATGCTTCACTTTGCAACTGCTGTCACAGATGTTGCCAGGAATCAAACTTTAAAGCCTGAAGAGCATGTCTCTGTAGCATTTCTTTTTACACCTTTATGGCTCTAAGCCATCAGACTGGCCTCACTGACATTATAGCACATTTAGTGAATCACTAAAATGAAACTTAAATTTAAGCCATTGGTTTTCATGAGTATCTCAATCTTTAGAAGTTATGATGGTTTTTCTCATGACATCGACTAAGAGGAGTTATAAAACTCAGATTATGTCCCTCTTTACTTCTTTTTTATGAAACCTTGGAGCCAGACCATGTATTCATAATTCATTGCTGCTGCCATTTTCTTAAGATACTTCATAGAGCATTATAAACCAAAATAGACAAGAAACACATAAAGACATTTTGGTGTTATAAGTTTCTAGTATCCCTAATACTAGTTACTTTGTAATTCTGATTACTTTTGTAATATGTTTTCATTGTGAAGGGATACACTGGCTGCTAAAAAGGCTTCCTTTTAAAGGCCCCTATTCCTCAAATAATTTCTCATTCCATTTATCGCTATGCTGATCAGTCTGAGCTGTACTAGAAACAAGGCATCGTGATTTGAAAGCAGTAGAAAAGGGATGACTAGAACAATTTTTCTTGAAGCTTCTTTATAAATAAATAATAATAACTGACATTAACATAATTCTTTACCATTTGTCAAGCAACATACATGGATTAGTCATTTGATCCTCACAATACTCTGCAAGTATGTACTACAAATATTGTTATCTTAATTTTATAATAAGGAAACTGAGACTCCAAAGGGGTAAGGAGTTTACCCATGGCTCTGTAACTAGAAAGTGTTATAAGCAGGATCTGAATGCAGATCTTCCTGTCTTCAGTTACAACAAAGTATCCACTATGCAAAGCTGTCTCTTAAATGACTTAGATGACTGTCACAAGGACAGAATGGGTGGCATGTTTACCTTCTCTAAATTAACATAGCTGTTTTATATGAGGATTTATTAATGATAGAAATTTGGAAATAATTGCTATATTTTGTATCAGAATTTCTTTTTCTGGTTAAGCTGAAGACTTTGATTATTCCCAATTTTAAGAATGTCATGAATAATGGGGACAGAGCTAAAGTTAGCATTTCACATTAGGTAAATTTAGAATGCAGTGAAGAGAAAATAAACTATTGTCAGCATCAAAACTATGTCTTTTGCCTTTTATGATCTAAACTTTCAGAATGAGTCTTTTGGGGGAAGATCACTTTATTAAAGGCTTTCTAAATTACTGCTTAAAATATTGACATTATATAGCAGACTTTTTCTCATGTCGTATTTCTAATGATTTTTGGGAGACCATTTTGTAGTAACATAATGTGGTTAAAGAGGCTAAAATTAAATCTATTAGTCTTGGCTCCCATAAAATTTATTCAGTGGGTTAGAAGAATAGAAATCATTTATTTAATTCATTTATTAGATTCATTTTTTTCTTTAAGGCATGTTTGTGGCTTCGAAGTCTTGTTTTTTCTGATTCCCTTGAATTTGAGTAGTTTTCTGAACATTACAGTTCAGAGAAATTTGCTTTGATATATAATTATTATCCTGCAAAAGATACCAACACTTTTTAATGTAATCTGACCCTCGAATTTTAATAGAATTGAATGTACAAACAAGACAAAAAAGATAGGGTCAATACAAGGTTTTTGGTTATTCTCAAAAAAGAAAAAAAAAAAGGAAGCTTCAGCATTGCTATGCTTTGGAGAGAAATTTTAAATTCAATCCTAAAGTCTCTTTCAGGGTTCAAGGAATCTAAAAAAGGAATCCAAGATGTCTTTCAAAACCAAATTTATAAAAACCTACAGTTTGTGTCCAACATTCTCATATGGAATTCCTTCATCTCTGTTTTTGCTATACTTCATTGAATTCATGGTCTTATTTATTAGTACAATGCAGCACACAATCAACCTATACCTTTATTTCCAATCTCACTCTCGTCCTGTTTCTATCATTAATGTACCTTTTGGTCACTAGACAAAGGTTCCCTATTTAGAATATCAACAGGAAAGTTAAAATCTATGATTAGCTTAAAGACTATAGAATTCTTGACTTTTTCTGTCCCTATTTTCTACATGCTGCCACCACATCTGGAGTAGAAAGATACTCTAAATGAGCTAGGGATTATTTTGTATTTCTCTCTCTCATTGGTTGCCATGGCCAAATAATTCATCATCAAGTAGCTAGCCAGAGGTAATGGATCTCTTGACTTAGGCTGATCTTCTGAAAGCAGGTATGGATCTGTTGCTATGATTGTTCTTGAAACTTTCATATCTTCCTAGTTATTTTTCATTCTTCCTCTGAGCATTCATGAGATTAGTTAAGCTCTTTCTTGATTTTTGAAATAATTTTTATGAATCACTTGCCTAATGCCTTACCATACAATCTTATATCTTCACTATTTCTATTCCTTCTCAATTATCAGAGGACAACAACATAAAGCCAAATGGAAGACAAATCCTGAGGGAAAGTGTGCTTTAAATGCAACTAGAGTCAATTTTCTCAGAGAATTTACCCAGAGCATACTCTTTCATCCCCAAACTTGAGAAGGTCAAGGATATCTAACTAAAATAATATGCAGCAGACAAAAAATGAGGCAGGAAGAGAGAGAAAAACTACTGGGGATGCAAGAAAAAGTCTGAAAGTAAAAAATTTTGAAACAAAAAGCTGTGCATAAACCTAATTTCCAAATATATAAACCAGTGGTGAGACTGGTAAAAACAAGGGGAAAATGAGTAAAAAATTAAAACAAAGTCTTAACATATTAAATAAATATTATTCTATGAAGTAAAATAATCAAAAAAGACTATTCAAACAAATTCTGTAGGCTCCCCAAATGTCATTGAACAACAAGAAGAAACTCCATAACGATTCAAAAGAGAAAACTTAAAAAATTAGGATGGAAATTAGGTCAGAAGTCAAAGATATCAATTCAGAATTAGTAATGGCCAACAATAAGAAAGTTGGGGAAATGAAAAGGGACATGGACAAGCATTTATTAAGTAGGTATTTTGTGCCAGACACTATGCTAAGACTTAAAAAATGTTATCTCATTTGATCCTTACAACAACCCGATGAGGTGGGTGCTATTATTATCCTAATTTTATAGTTGAGAAAACTGAGGCAGACAGGCTAAGTACCTTTCGGAGAGTCACACAGCTAATAAATGTCTGAGACTGTATTTGAACTCAAATTTTCTTTACTTCAGACCCAGTATTTTATCCACTGAGTCACCTAACTACCAAATATACCATAGAGAATCTCTCTCCAAAGAAGCAGATCTTAAGAAAAAGAAATAAAAAAGATTCAATATCTGAAAGAAGGGGAAATAATTTTGAAGGAACATATAAATACTATTTAAAACAAAGAGAGACATTGAAGATAGGTTGTGCAGAGATAATTTAAGGATCATTTATTTCTTCTAAGCCCATGACAAATGAAAACCATGAATAATGAATTTAATCTATTGCACAAAATCCCCACAAAATGTAAGATCTCATTCATGAAATTCTAAGAATGTAGTGATCAAATCTCACAATTTTAGTGCCAAAGATTGTAGAAGATTTATTAAGCACTTACTTTGTGCAAGTCTCTATACTTAGTATTGGGGATACTAATATAAAAGAAAAAGATCGTCCTTATTCTCAGGAACTTGCTTTCTAATAATGAAAGATAAAACATAAAGTAGGAAGGTGGATAACAGAAAGAATACCCATATGAGAAGATTGGTGAGGAAGCAGAGCAGTCTGGAGATTGAGTTGAGCTAGGAATAAAGCCAATCTGACTGGTAGAGTAATCCCAGTTTTGAGTCATATTGAAATACATGAGATTGATAAGGAGGTCTTGCTGTCTGGAGAATGACAATGATGATTAATGGTGAGATGAGTAGAACGTACACCTTACATATATCCCACATTAGAGGAACATGTGAAAAGTAAATAAATACAATTATCACAAGAGGACTAGACAATTTAATTAACTCTTTAGTTTATTGGCTCTTTAAGAAGTAGTAAATTGTACTGATGGAAAAAATAAAAAAATAAAAAAATATTTAAGAAAACTGAAGGACATAAGAAAGGTAAATTTTAAAGTATGGGAATAGCTAGCATAAAAGGGAGAGCTAGCTGGGGAATGAGGGTTTGTGAAGGAGAGATATTCAGAAATAAATGTAATTTAAAGTTAAAAGTTTTAATATTTATTTATTTAGGTCAGTGATGGGCAAACTTTTTAAAGAGGGGGCCAAAGAAAA
>NW_025380377.1:0-11690 GCF_016433145.1 Gracilinanus agilis | reverse complement strand
ATATGCACTCAGGGATATAAATTTCCCCCTGAGTACTGCCTTGGCTGCATCCCACAGAGTTTGGTAGGATGTCTCATCATTGTCATTCTCTTCCATGAAATTGTTGATTGTTTCTATGATTTCTTCTTTGACAATTTGGTTTTGGAGAATCATATTGTTTAATTTCTAATTGGTTTTTGATTTGCCTGTCCAGGTGCCCTTACTGATTATTAGTTTTATCGCATTATGATCTGAGAAGGTTACATTTATTATATCTGCTCTTTTGCATTTGTTTGCCATGATTCTATGCCCTATTACATGGTCAATCTTTGTAAATGTACCATGTGTAGCTGAAAAGAAGGTGTATTCCTTTTTGTCCCTATTTATTTTTCTCCACATATCAAAATCTAATTTTTCTAGGGCTTCATTCATCTCTCTTACCTCTTTCTTATTTATTTTTTGGTTTGATTAACTAGATCTGAAAGAGGAATATTTATATCTCCCACTATTATGGTTTTAATATCTATTTCCTTCTTGAGCTCTACCAGTTTCTCCTTTATGAATTTGGATGCTATACCACTTGGTGCATATATATTGAGCAGTGTTATTTCCTCATTGTTTATATTGCCTTTAATCAGGATGTAATGACCTTCCCTGTCTTTTTTAATCATATCTATTTTTACTTTGGCTTTGTCAGAGATCATGATAGCCACTCCTGCCTTCTTTTTCTCATTTGATGCCCAAAAGATTTTGCTCATACCCTTAACCTTGAACTTGTGTGTGTCTACCCGCCTCATATGTGTTTCTTGTAGACAACCTATGGTAGGATTTTGGTTTCTGATCCACTCTGCTATTTGCTTCCGTTTTATGAGTAAGTTCATCCCGTTCACATTCAGAGTTACAATTGTTAGTTGTGTATTCACTGACATTTTTGTATCCTCCCCTAGACCCACTCCTTCTTATTACACTATTTTCTTTTACACCAGTGGTTTGCTTTGACCCGGTATCCCTTATCCCCTCCCTTGATTGACTTCCCTTTCTGCCCCCTCCCTTGTTGTTCCCCTCTTTTTGTTTTTTTTTAAAGACCAAATGAATTCCCTCCTCCTTCTTCTCCCCTCCCTTTTTTGGCCTCCCCACTCCCCTGCTCCCTTTGGTTTATCCCTTCTGACTTTCTCAGTAGGGTTAGATAGAGTTTTTTATCCGGATGGATAATAAAGCTACTCTTCCTTCTCCGGGTTGATTACACTGAGAGTAAGGTTTGATTATGCTCTCTTCCTCTCCTTCTTATGATATTATTCATCCCCTCCTTTTCCCATGCCCTCTTTGTGTGTAATAGAATATCTTATTTTTCTTATTTACTCGGATTTTTCTTGGTGTCCCCTACTATTCCCCCCCTCTTTCCCACCCCCCATGTCTTCTTAGACCATTTAGTATCCTGTCTTCTCCCTATGAATTATTCTTCTGGTTGCTATAATAGTGAATATTATAATAGTGTATAAAGTTCACTACAGAGAATTAAACATAGCATTTCTCCACCTAGTAATACAGATAATTAGATCTTATATATGCCCTTAAAGAGTCAAGCTTAAACAACTATGAGTTTTCTTTCTTTTCCCTTTGTTTCTTATTTACCTTTTCATCTTTCTCTTGATATTTGTGGTTGAGTGTCAAACTTTCCATTTAGTCCCAGTCTCTTTTGTGCAAAAACTTGGAATTCTTCAATTTTGTTGAATGCCCATACTTTCCCCTGAAAGTATATAGTCAGTTTTGCTGGGTAGTTGATTCATGGCTGAAGGCCCAGCTCTCTTGCCTTTCTGAATATTGTATTCCAAGCCTTGCGGTCTTTTAGCGTTGAGGCTGCCAGATCCTGTGTGATCCTTATTGGTGCTCCTTGATATTTGAATTGTCTCTTTCTGGCTTCTTGTAAGATTTTTTCTTTAACTTGAAAGCTCTTCAATTTCACTATTATATTTCTGGGTGTTGACTTTTCTGGGTCCAGTGTAGAGGGTGTTCTATGGATCCTTTCAATGTCTATATTGCCCTCTTGTTGTAGAACTTCAGGGCAATTTTGCTGAATAATTTCTTTAAGTATGGAGTCCAAGTTTCTATTAATTTCTGCCTTTTCTGGAAGACCAACGATTCTCAAGTTGTCTCTTCTAGACCGGTTTTCTTGGTCTGTCACTCTCTCATTGAGATATTTCATGTTTCCTTCTATTTTTTCAGTCTTTTGACTTTGTTTTATTTGTTCTTGTTGTCTTGAGAGATCATTGGTTTCTAAATGTTCGATTCTAGCCTTTAAGGACTGGTTTTCGGCTTTAATGTTTTGGTTTTCGGCTATAATTTTTTGGTTTTCGGCTATAGTTTTTTGGTTTTCCTTTTCAATCTGGTCATTTTTGGTCTTCAGTTGACTTGTCTCACTTTCCAAATGCGAAATTCTGCCTTTTAAACTGTTATTTTCTTGCCAGATTTCTTCCATGTTCCTCAGCATTTCATTTTTAAACTCTTCCATAGCTTGTGACCAGCTTTCATTTTTTTGGGGAGGTTTGGATTTTTGTTTTCCCTCCTCTGGTGTCTGGATTTTCTCTGTGTAGAAGTTGTCCAGTGTTCCAGAGTTTCTCTTAATAATCTTTTTCTTCTGGACTTCCTTATTGCTGGCCATTGTTGGCCCCGCCCCTTTTCAGCTTTGTCTTTGTACTCAGGGTCTGCCTGTGCCTTGCAAGCTCCGGGGGCTCTGGTCTCCTTGTCCTCTGGTCTCCTTGTCCTCAGGATCAGGCCTCCTGGTAGTTCCCGGTCTGCCCCTCTGCCTGAGGTTCCTTCAGCAGTCTTTGGGGCTGCTTCCACAGCTTCGCTCAGGTCTGCACAGGTTCCTCACTGGAGGTCCAAGCCTGGGCTGGAGATCGTTATTCAAGCCTAGGGCACTGCCTTTAACTGCCCAGATCCTCTTAGGGCCCTGCCTTCACCCACTGCTGAAGATAGTGAAAGTCTGTGGGCTGGAGATGTTTATTCGCACCTGAGGGGATGCCTTCAGTGTTTGGGAAAGGCCTTGTTTTAGAGGCCTTTGTCCCAGCCCCAGGCGGTGCCTTCACCCATGTGGATGCTTGGGGAAAGTCCGTGCCATGCCCCCAGCCACCTGGGGTCCCTTGTTTCCCAGCACACAGGTACAAGCCCTGGGGCTGGCAGTGATTATGTGGTTGCCCCAGTCCTGTTTTCCCCCTTGTGCATTGGCGTTGTTGGAGGTGTGCTGTGTGTGGGGTGGGGGAGGGGCTTCTTCCTCTCACGTTTTAGTGAGAGCTGTTTCACCCCTTTATAGCGTGGAAATGCCCCGATTCTGCGTACCTTCAGTGCTGCGCCCTGTTGTGGAGTTCCTTCGTTCTTCTGGACTCGTTTTTATTACCCCTTGAGGAGTCCTGTATGCTTCGGTCAGGAGAGATTGAGCAGCTGCTCCTTACACTGCCGCCATCTTAACTGGAAGCCTCATCATCCCTTTTTAATATAGCCCCCTCCTTCCCATACCCACACACCATCCCTCGTAATAACTATTTAAAAAAGAAAGAGGAAATAAAAAAATAATTGAGCAAAACTAACATACATCAGTGGACAATATAGAAAGTATGTTGTTTGTATTCCCCCACTTCTTCAAAGAAGGGAGAAGTAGGTAAATTTTCTTTTTTCAAGTTAAATTTAAAAAAATTCAACCAATAAGAATTAATTTTTTCTTCTTTTCTTAATCCTAATTTAAAAGGGAAAAGAACAAAACCCTTTTAACAAATATGCATAGTAAAGCAAAAGCAATTTCTCACATTGTCTGTGTCCAAAGATGTAATTCTCATTCTTCATCTTTGACCTCTCTGGCAAGAGGTGGATTGTTAAATAGACGATTTTATATTTGATCCTGGAAGCAATGGGAACCACTAGAATTTACTGAGTAAAGGAAGTGACATGATCAGACTTATGCTTTAGGAACATAATTTTGGCAACTTAGAGGAGGAAAGATTGGAGTATAGAGAACTTTAGGCAGAGAGACCCCTCCAAGAAGTTTATAGCATCAGTTGAAATGTGAGATGATGAAGGCAACTCTGGTGGTTGGTGGTAGCACCAGAGGAGAGAACAGGATGTGACATATAGAGAAGAGGTTATGAAGGTAGAAATGACAAGACTTTAAAATAGATTGAATATGTTATATGAAGGTGAGTATTGATGGCTTGGGAGGTGTTTATCAGGACTCCTACCCGATAGCTATTAATGGGTCAGAGCAGCTAATCACTCACCCCCTCCCCAGGGAAGACCATGAGGGAATAATCTCAAAGAGGTCCCCAAACTGGCAAAGCTATAGTGGGGATGTTGAAGGAAGGTGTTGGGATTCAGTTGTGAACCTAGAGCAGGATTTGGCAACCTTTTTGGCCGTGAGAGCCATAAACACCACATTTTTTAAAATGTAGTTTCGTGAGAGCCGTATGGTGCTCACAGTGCACGCTCCTGTAACAGTGCCTGAAAAAAAAATTGACTTTATGGCTCCTGCAGAAAGAGCCATATCTGGCCCTCAAAAGAGCCATACGTTGCCAACCTCTGCCCTAGAGGGTTGGATCCCACCCTCAGAGCCAGCACTATGGAGACAAGCCTCCCCACTCCTAAGTTCAAGTAGCTTTGCCCTTCAAGATGGTGTTTGGTATCAGTCTTCCCATCAGCCACAAAATCAGTCTTCCTCCCCTCAAAGAGTCCAAAACTACCACTAATAAACTAATAAAGATTTATTATAAGGATAAAGGAATTCAGGATAACAGGGTAAGGGTTATTTGTGGATTTTTGAGGAAGGAGGGAACTGGGATAACTTCTATCAACTGTGAACCCCACAACAAGAGAGCAGTTCTGTTTCTTCTGTAGGTTGGACTTAGAAACTGACTCTCCCTTTCCACACAATTTCCTATCCTTAACACTAGCTAACAAACAGGGGAATAACTGAAAGGAAGAGGGGGGTACAAGATGGATTAAGGAAGGGTCCCTCAAGCGCCAGTTTCCTCCGGACTCCGGGCACTAGGTGCCCGGGCAGTTATGGAGCACAACTCTCTCGGTTTCTTCTTTGTTGGCAATCAAGTCAGTAGAATGGTTTAGCTGTTGAAATCTCCAGATTGCCCCTGAATTTTGGGTTCAGAAGAACTAAATTCTGTCCAGATACCTCCCAGCCACCCACAACCCAAGCCCACTCGAGAGCTTGCATGTCCTCTCAGGAGTTTTTGACAGTTGGTCATTGGCAGTTAGAATCTTCAGAAAACTTCACCAAACTCCCTCCTTCACTGGTCCCTCCCAAACAGAATCTCCTCTAGGTTCCAAGAGGCCATCTTCAACTCCACTTGCCTGCTCTCCTTTGCAAAATTCAGTCCACACTGTTACAATGTAGAATGAGTGAGTATGAGGAATCAATGATGTGTAGTGAGGCTGTGAACTTGATTGATTGGGGGGAGGATGGCTAAGCTCTTGACTATAACAGGAAGTTTGGGAAGAGAGGATTTTGAGGTAAAGACTTCAGTCCTATATCACCAGTTGCCTTTTGGAAACTTAGACTGGCATCCTGAAGACATCTTAAATTCAAAATGTCTCAAAATATCTTTCCCTCTAAACCAGTGATGGGCAAACTTTTTAAAGAGGGGGCCAAAGGAAAGGAAATGCTCATCTGTCAGTCTGTTTCTAAGGCAACTCTTTTGAAGTTTCATTGTATTGTATCCTACTCATTGTATTTGTCAGATTAGGAATAATGTCGCATGGCCAGATAGAACATTTCAGGGGGCTACATCTGGCCCACAGGTCATATTTTGCCCATCACTGCTCTAAACCATTTTCTCTTTGAAATTTCCCACTTTTGTTCAAATGTAAAACCATCTTTCCAGTGTCTTAAGTTCATATTCTCATACTAATTCAATATATTTACTAAGTCTTCCTATTTCTACCTTCCTAACATCTCTTGCATCTGACCCTTTCACTCACAGTTACTGCCTTAGTTCAAGTCCTTCTCATCTCTTACCTATATTATTACAACAGCTTCCTGATTGTTCTCAAGGCTACTCCACTTCTTAATATTCTTTTCTCTCTAAGAGTATTCTCATACTACTTTCTGCTAGTTCTTTTCTTTCCTGTTAGACTGTTCTTTTTTATTCTTTGCTGATTCTTCTCCCAGGTCTTACCCACTAACCTTGGATGCCCCAAAGGACTTTGATTTGGGGCTTCTTTTCATTACTGTTTTACTTGGTGACCTTGTCAGCTCCTGTGAATTCCGTTTTTGTCTCTGCTAAAGATTTTCACATCCTCTCTGTTTACATCTCCATTTACCTACTGAACATCACAAATTTCATGTCTCTTGAATTCTTGTTTTTGATGTCATCTTAAACTCAATGTGTCTGAAACTGATAGTTTTAACTTCCTAACATCTCTCACATATGTTCCTCTTCCCTTCTGATACTACCTCCACTTTAGTGTAGTCCCTCATTATCTCAAGCCTGGACTATTGCAATAGCTTGTAAGTTGGTCTCCCTGACACACATTTTTTCCTTCCTTCTATTCTCCACTCAGCTGTCTAATTGTTCTTCCTAAATTTCATGTCTGTCCATGTCACACATAACCCTCTCCCACACCCATACCCTGTTCCCTCTTCACTCCATAAACTCCTATGGTTCCCTAGGACCTCTTGGGTCAAATATACAATCTCTTGTTTGTCATTCAAAGCCTTTTATAACCTTGCTCCCTTTTCCCTTATATACATCCATGTACTCTGTAATCCAGTGACACTGGCCTTGTTGCTTCTTGCACAAGGCATTCCATCTCCTAACCCTGAGCATTTTTGTCCCTCCATGCTGAGAATTCTTCCCTTCCTTGTCTCTACTTCCTGGCCTAGTGGATTTTCATTAATTCCCAGCTTAAGTCCCATCTTCTATAAGAACCGTTTCCCAATTCCCTGTAATATTAATATTTTCCCTGAGTTGATTATGTACAATTTATCCTTTATATATCTTGTTACCTAGTTGTTGGCATGTTTCCCACCACTATATTGTGAAAATGTAATAATTTTCTATTATCTTCATGTACCACTTGCTTAGCACTTCACACATCAATCTTTGTTTTTTGTTTCTTGTTACTACAATGCAAAAAAATGTTTAGAATGTATGGGGAATTTCTGTACTTGATCTCCTTTGGTATGTTGCTATAGCTATGGCATCTTCTATATGTTTTTAAAATATATTTCTTGCATATAGCAATACACTTTATTTTCTGTTCTCAGTGGAAATTTATCCATTCACATCTAGAGTCATAAGTGGTAAGCTTATTTTATATATACATATATATGTGCCTCTCCCATGTTCCTTTCCTTCCAAATCTGCATTTTTTTTCACTGAAGTTTGTTTTGCTTTTACAAATCTATTTCCATTTCTTTTCCCTCTAATTCTTCTTCTGACCTATTACCATTCTGAATCCAAAATTCCTTGAGTTTGCTTCTGTTATTTTTTTACATCTTTTCTTGCTCAAATAAGACTTGTATCTAAGTCTCTTTCCCCATTTCTATCCCCTCCTGGCATTACTCTTGCCCGGGGCCATCTCCTCCCCTCATCTCCCTCCTACCCCCCAAATCTATTTTCCTCCTACCTATCTATGTGCTCCTTCTCAGTCATCTTTGCTGGATTATTCTTTATATTAGATCTGGAGCCTTTTCCTCAAACCCTCTAATGTTTCCACTTTGTTTTCTATTATCTAGTGATCTGCTTCTGTGGCATTTATTGTCTCTATTCAGATGACTCTTAGACCCCTGTATTCATCTCTAGTCTCTTCTCTTAACTTCATTCATTCTCCAAATGTTTATTGGTTACTGTAGGCATCTCAAACTTGCCACGTCTAAACAATCTCATTATCCCTTCCCACTGCTTTCCTGAATTTCCTTATTTCTTTCAGTCAGCTAGTCTGTCAATAAAAGGCACTATACTAAGCAGTGTGGTTTTTTTTTTTTTTTTTTTAACATTCTTATGGAGGAACAATTTGTCAGTTAATAGGTATATACAAGATATATTAGGTCATTGCCATCCATCTGATCACCTCTGTCTGAAATTTTGTCTTTAATGTCTGCTTGTTCCCTCCCTTCCATCTCCCTTAATCCTACCCCCCAGCTCCACTGTGTTCTCTGAAATGCTTGTTCCAAAGGTGATAAACTTGGCTTTCATCTGAAATGTTTTCCTTTCTCACTCCTTTCATCCTCTAGCACTCACTGAAACCTGTCTCCCTCCTAATGGCATGCCATCACTGGCCACTCTTTCCAATACTGTTTTCACTTTCACTCAGACTCATGACTTACTGTAGGAGTTTGCATATCCTTTCTCCCCATTGACAGTTCCAGATCTTTCCTTTGCCACAATCACTCTTGCTTCTTATCCTTTGAAGTCAGTAATCTTCAAATTTGTCACCTAATCTATATCCTGGTGGTCTTTATCTTTCTTTCTCAGTGAAGTTAGTACCTGGTTCACAGTCTTTCTCTCCTCTCCAGATACTTCCCTCTTGAGCAGATTTCAGCATATACATTTATACTTCCTCAAGTAATCCAACTTCTTCCTTAATCTGCTTAATTCTGATAATTTAATTCTTCACTTCAGACACATATAGATTAAGCCCATGCTATTATCACCAACTTGTGTTTTACCTCTATGTTTTTGTGAATTATAAACTTTTTATCTGATCATAACTTTCTATCATTTCATTTTTTTTCCAGTTAATACTCCCCAACTCTCCTCTTCTTTCTCACTTAGACCTCAAATCTCTCCACACCTCAATTTTTAAAAAATTTATCTTTGAGAAGAAGGGAATAATTGATATGACACTTTGTGCCAAGGACTTTGTAAATATTATTTCATTTAATCCTCACAACAATTCTTCAAAGTAGTTGTCATTATTATCCTCATTTTATACCTGAGGTAACTGAATCAACTAGAAGTTGAGTGACTTGCCTAGTCACACAGAAGCTGTCTGAAGTTGAATTTGAATTGGGTTTTTATAACTCAAGTCCTAGTGTATCTACTGTATCTACTCCCAGTATCTACTGTAACCACTTAACTCTCTGCTCTGATTGTACTTTTCTCTATTCCTTGGTGATACAATTAATTCGACACTTTTCTCTAAACTTGAAAGCCTTTGTCTATTGTCCTTGTTCTTGATTATGCTTTATGGAACCCCAACATTAGGTTACTCCTAACATTCTGCACACTCATTTCTATTTTTGTGCTTTTGAGCAGAGCTAGAGAAAGTCACAAAACTCACTTCATTCACTACAGATAAATGTTAATTAATCTCAACTGGGCCCCAACTGCATGCAGTAAGGCAATCCTTTTATTCCTTTCAAATTGATTCTCCCTTCCACTTATCACACAGACTGTTTCTAACTTTTTCATCTCTCCTCCAACCCCTCTTGGGCCCTTCCCCCTACCTTCTTAACCTAGAAACTTAGCTCATACTTCTTTTAAAACATTAAGGCCCCTCTTTCCTTTCCCCTATTTTATTGGCTTCCTCCCTGCTGCCTACAAATACACCTATGCCTTCTTTTTCTGAAAAATTCCTTACTTAAGTAAGCTCCTACCATCTGGGTAATTATTGAATGTCATCATATAACTTGTCTGAAACAGAATTCATTATCATTCCCTCTAAACCCTTCCCTATTTGAACCTTTCTGTTACTGTAAAGCACACAAATGTCCCAGCTGTTATTCTGGCTCAAATTATCATGTCTTCTTTCAGTCCTCTCACACTCAGTTTACAAATCCTCTGGTTGGTCTCCCTTATTTATGTCTCTCCCCATTCTAATCCATTGTCCATTCAGCTGCCAAAATGATTGTCCCGAAGTACTCATTGGATTATTTTGCCCCCTACCCCATAAATCCCAATGGCTCCCTATTACTGCCTTCATCAGATAGAAACTTCTCTGTTTTGCATTTAAAGCTCTTCACCACCCAGCCTTTTTCCTCCCCAGTCCAGCACATCTGGCTTTCTTACTGCCCTCTACATATAACCTTTGGAGCTCTTTGGTCCGTATCTTTTCAGTGGCTATCCTCATCATTGTAATACTCATTCTCTTCCAACTATTAGCTTTCTTGTCTTTCTCTGAGACTCAGCACAAAGCCCACTGTTTTTAGATCTTCCCTATTTGCCCCTACTTTTAGGGTCTTCTTTCCCTCTCCAACTGCCTTTATACCCTATATTTATCTTACTTGTGTATGTATGTAGCTGTTAACAAGGGAGCTTTTTAAGGGCACGGACCTTGTTTTTACCTTTCTTTATATCCCCAATGCTTAGCAATGTGCCCGACACATGGCAAACACTTAATAAAACTATTGACTAACTTAAATAATATATACACAATAAATGCATAGGGATTGATTCTGTATAGTTTTGTGACATTCATTTTTAAGATTTCTTTCCAAGTAGCCTTTTCCTTTATCACTCATTCCTTTTGGTGTCATGCCATAGTATTCTGTATAAATTCTGCCATCATTATCATTGTCATCATCATTATTATTACTAGCTTCATTACATGTTCCATTCTTACCTTTATAGCTTTCTTATACTTTATTCCCTTCCATGTACTCTATGATATAGGTAACCTGTCCCTTATGTAGTTTTTCAAAGGTGATGGTGGTTGTCTTTGTACTAACTTTTCCTTTACTTCTTTGTTCCTCTGGCTCCCTTCAAGAATCAGCTCAAATCCCAATTCTATAAGAAGGCTTTCCTGTCCTCACCTTCATTTACTGTCCTCACCTTCATATACATATATTATATGTATATATTTTTTTTCCGTATATATATCATATATGAGGTAGGTAGCTAAGTGACTAGAGTATAGAACTTCTAGTCAGGAAGACTTGAATTCAAATCCTGCCTCAGACAGTATAATGAGTTATTTGTTATTTAGCCTAGGTAAGAATAGACTATAGTCAGATGTAGGTTGTATCAGGTAAGTTGAGATTTCTGGAGGGTACTTTAAGATTTCTATGGAATGTTTACGAGGTCAAAGGGGCAGAATTCCCAGAAGTTCCTATAATGAGGCTGTTGGGATTATAACGGACACAATTTTGGGTTTGAAGCTCAAGAGTGGTTGGTTGGTGTTTTCCTCTTGGATATTCCTTGAGGATTTTGGATATAACTGGTTAGGAATAATATCTAGCGGTTGAAAATTACTGAAGAAAATCCAAACAGTGAGTGGGACTCTGCTTCCCTGATTCTATTCAGCAGGGGGCAGAAAAGGGCAACTCTAAGTCTGTAAGCTTGCAGTGACTGTTTTCTTGTCACAGCTGGAGTTTTGGAGACTAAGACAGAGAAATCTTAACTGAACTTTGAAGACACAATATAAGGAATTTTATAATTTTATAATTAGTGTAAAGTATATAGATAGAAAATATAATTAGTGTAAAGTATATAGATAGAAAATATATTTTAGATAGATTAAGGAGCTTAGAGTAGGCCTGGTTTCAGGCCAAAGACACTCATCATAGGGTTTTAGTTTTGGGTTTTGGGATCCAGTTAGAGTTTATTAGATTTAGGGAAATATATAAATAATATAAGAATATATTTCATATTTTCCTTTTCATCCTTCATTTCCTTTCCCATTATTCTTATAGTTTCAAATAAATAGTGTTTATATATATATAAAGAGAGAGAGAGAGAGAGAGAGAGAGAGAGAGAGAGAGAGAGAGA
>NW_025380376.1:0-8108 GCF_016433145.1 Gracilinanus agilis | reverse complement strand
TATATATATATATATATATATATATATATATATATAAAATATAAGCGTCCAGGTGAACTCAGTGGATCGAGCACTGGACCAGGAGTAAGGAAGACCCAATGTGACCTCAGACTCTTAATAATGGTGAGATCCTGGAAAAGTTACTTAACTTCTGTTTGCTTCTGGGAAAAGAAATGACAAACCAGTCCAGAATCTTTACCATGAAAACCACATGGAGAATACTGAAGTGCTTTGGTCCATGAGGTCAGGAAGAGTTGGACATGACCCAATAACAAGGATATAGATATGTGCATATTTATCTGTATTTATATTCATACACAATTCCATTCTTCCTCCTGAAAAAAGGTCCACCTTTCAAAGGTCCCACTAAGTAGTAGAGTGGATTGAGTGCTCAATGTGGAGTCAGGAAAGTTTGTGTTCAAATCCTAACCTCCTTCCTCAGACACTTAGTGGCTGTGTTGTGACCCTAGACAAGTCACTTAATCTTTCTGATCCTTAGTTTCGTCTCTTCCAAATGGGGATAATGATAGCATGTGCCTGCCGTGACTCTTGTGAGGACAGAATGAGATAATATATGCCAAAGTACATTGTAAGCCTTAAAGCATTATATACGTTAGCTACTATTTTTATATCTAGGGGCTATAATGGTAGAGCACAAAAATTTGTCTATCTCCCTCCTAGTTCCGTGCTTTAATCTCTCCTGCAACCAATGGCTCAACTGGTCTATTTGTCAAGCAGGTGGTCCAGTGGAGAGAAGTCTGGAATCACAAAGACCTGAGTTCACAACTTCAGAATTTACTAGCTTGCTCCACTAAACAATTCTCTTAACTTCTTCCTGCCTCTGATTTCTTCAACTGTAAAATGGGGACAATGATGACACTCCCTTCCAGGGTTATTTCAAGGACAAAATAAAACGAGATCCTATTTATAAAGATCTTTGCAAACCTTATCGAGATGTTAGGAGCTGTTACTTTGTTTTTAGGGACAGTGTTAAATGCTGTAGAAGCAAATATAAACACTGAAATAAGCCCACCTGCCAAAGTAGGGATTCTATCTGGGGAGACTACCTGCATATGTGTTAGTACAGGAAGTCCCAAAGGTCTTAATACAGTTTTATGCTTTAATAGCTCAAAATAGCTTTTTGCTAATAGCTCATTTTTTTTCTTTGCCTTCTGGGTTACCATGGCAAACCAATTGATTACCAAATGACCAGTCTACTCAGTGATGATTTTCTGTCTTTCACGGGAATTTTCCTGGGTATGCAGATCCAGTTTGCTGTTCGGACTGCAGACAAAGCCTTTCTTCATGGTAGAACCTATCAGATGTAGCGTTCCATTGGCATAACCTTTGGAAATTCAATGACAATGCAGCATCCCAGTAGCAC
This sequence comes from Gracilinanus agilis, assembly GCF_016433145.1. Lineage (NCBI taxonomy): Eukaryota > Metazoa > Chordata > Mammalia > Didelphimorphia > Didelphidae > Gracilinanus > Gracilinanus agilis. The sequence continues at coordinate 6,724 of NW_025380376.1, read as the reverse complement.
TTGGTGGAAGCTTAAATATAAAAGTTGAAAAATTGCATGCAACATCTTTTCCATGATTCTTGCTCCTTTACCGAGTTGAAAAAGCACATTATACATCTAAGCAATTTCTTTTGCTGATATGAGTCACCTTGGGATAACAAATTTGGGCCTGTGGTGATAAGTTCCCTGGAGTTCTCACTGTCCAGTAGACCATGTCAACTGCTGCACCAAGAGTACCCACGGGTTAAAAACATCAAGCATCAGAGAACAGAATGCTAATTTCCTCTTTGGAATTTTTTCCAAGATACCAGAGTTAATATGAACAGTATGACGAATGGCTTGGGATTCCAAGTGATTTACAATTTGTCAAAAACAGAGGCTCTACTGCTCCCTCATTCTGTTTATAAGTACTAAGTATGCAAATTGCATCAGTTAAACCTTTAGCCCTGAACTCGGCAAAGACTTTATTTTTATTCTCTCATTATGGTATCTGAACAGAATCATCAAAATCCTAAAATCTCACATCTCCATAAAAGTCTAACTTTGATGCCTCACCATGGAAAGAAGATGCTGGTCCTAATAGGTGAATGGAACAATCAATCAACAAGCTTTCTTTAGCACCTACTATGTGCTAAGTACTGATCTAAGCCTGCCATGAATACAAAAGCAAGGTTGTCCCTGCCCACAAGAGAGTTATATTCTATCAGGAAAAAGAACACATACATAAAAATGTCAGTAGAAAATACATTAAAATAAATCCAAAGTAATTTTGGGAGGGAAGACATTGAGAGGAAGGATATTGGGAAAGGCTTAATGACAAAGCTGCTGCTTAAACGAAGTCTTGAAGGAAGTAAAGGATTCTAAGAAGCAGAGATGAGGAGACAGTGTATTCCAGACAAGGACAGTCAGGATAGAATCATAGAGATGTGAAAGAATCCCATTTTGGGAAAAAGCAAGTAGGTCAACTTCACTGGGCTGCAGCATAGATATAGGGAGAAATGTTTAATAAAATTAGAAAGTAGCCTAGAGAGTCCATCTTATTGGACTATAGAAAAATTTGAATGTAGACTGAGGAAAACACTCCGTATATGGTCCAATGATGGCTTAGCAAAGAGGCTTTTCATCAGAATGACTAGTGTAGACAACTAATATTTTGGGCACGAAACTCTGAAAAAAGCAGAAATAGCCTCAGTCCTGTGTACCTCCTTCTGCTTTCTCAATGGCATTGGTGAAGTGGCAGAAAAGGGGATGAGATATGCCTTGAAACTCCTGCTTATTTGTCTTTTCCTAGCAGAGTGCCTATCATAGGTAGTCACCAAATAAATAATTGTGGATCAGCTTTTACATCTATTAGAAAAAAAGATTTAATTATTGTTATTCAATGTCTGACCTTTATCTAATGACCAGTCAGTTGGAGAGCTCCTGCTGAACCAAATTTCATCCATATTGACATTCTCGCCATCTTTGAAACAGGAAAATTTGTATATGAGATGAGGCCAAAACAATTTTAGTAAAGATATGTATGATCAGAAAAGGATTTGAAATGGTTATATTACAAGCGAGATGCAGACTGGTAGAATACTGCACTAATATTCAGAAGAAGGCTTCTGATCCATCAACCATATCCATTGATAGGATTTATGGAAAGGAACTGACAAGAATCATAGAATATTGGGTGTGGATGGGTTAGGAGTCATCACAAATAGATCCTGGGAGGGTGGATTGGGAGTCATCACCAATCAAGGGAGTCCCCACACCAATAAGACCAAGGACCTAATGAAGAACTGCAGTCTCTGGATCTTTAGAATGCTGGAGATGGAAAGGATCTCAATGACCATCTAAAAACCAAGTCCTTCTTTAGAATTGAAGTGACTGAGTCGAAAAATCAGTGAAGTGAGTTGTTCAAGGACATGGACATTGTTGGTGGCTAAACCCAGATGAGTGTGAGGCACAGAATGGCTGAATTACTGATTCTGAGAATTGGAAGGAACCTGATGGGTCATCTAGTCTAGGGCGTCTTGACCCTGTTTGTATTATGGTCTCTTTTGTTACCTTGACGAAGCCTATGGACCTTTTCTCAGAATAGTGATTTTAGAGGCATTAAACAAAATGTATAGGACTACAAAGGAAACCAATTATATTAAAAACCATTTACCAATATTTTTCAAAACTGAACATATCTGCCAATCCCAGGTGAAGAACGCCTGTTCTAGTTGAACCGAATAAAAGACAAAGAAATTCCCACTATCATACACTTGGCATGTGAATGTTTGCTTGAAGACTCTCAGGAGGAATACACTTATTGCTTCTCTAAGCACTTTTAAAAAGCTCTAATAGGCATTTTTCTTACCATCAAGACTCAATTTGCCTCATTGCATCTTCTACCCATTGTTCATGGTTTGTCCTTTTGAGGTCAAATGGAACAAGTCCTCCAATATGAGAACCCTAATAATAATTGAAGAAAGAAGTCCGATCTAACTTGAATCTTTGCACATTTCTGTTACGTCACTTTGCTAACAATATTTAAGGAAGAGGACAGGAAATGAGTTAAAATGCCGCGTGCTTTTAGGCTTGTGATCTTTCTTAATAGATCCCAATTATACAATCATGATATTGAAAAGGACTTCAGCGGTCATCCAGTCTAACTCATGTATAAATCACCCTCTACAGTAACATACTTGACGGTTGTCCTCCAGCCTCTACTGGTTGGTAGACTTTCAGTGAGATGAAACTCAGTACCTCCTCAAATTTTGGACATCACTATATTCAGGAAGATGTTTTCATTAGTAATGGAGAAGGACCTGGGAAATATGCTCTGTACATGATTAATGGATTGGAACTAGTTATATATTTTTGCCTTTTTACTGCTAAAATCCTAATTCATAGATGTTGATTTTAATAGTTAAAATTAATACCTTTGAAGATGGCTTTATGGTTAGTTAAACCACATTCAGTCAGCATGGAGATATTATTCCTGGAGAATGTTAAGTAATTCTGTTACCACTTTACAAGTTATTTCTATAGGGTAAGAAATAGTACTACAGTGGCCTCAAAAAAAGCAAAAGTTGGAGCAGCTGGGTAGCTCAGTGGATTGAGTCAGGTCTAGAGACAGGAGGTCCTAGGTTCAAATCTGGCCTCAGACACTTCCCAGCTGTGTGACCCTGGGCAAGTCATTGACCCCCATTGCCCACCCTTACCACTCTTCCACCTATGAGCCAATACACAGAAATTAAGGGATAAAAAGCAAAACAAAACAAAAAAGCAAAAGTTGACTTTAAAATACCTTTCTCTCTCTCTCTCTCTCTCTCTCTCTCTCTCTCTCTCTCTCTCTCTCCCCTTTTTACCCCCCTACCAACAAAGACACAGAATTTGGATGGATTGAATCTATAATAGCCAGATATCATTATAAAGTTTGCAAAGCATTTTGCAAATTTTCTCATTGGATCCTCACAACAGTCTTCTGAGGTTCATGCTATTATTATCCTCATGTTCTTTTTGTTGTTGTTTAGTCATTTTTCAGTTGTGGCTGACTCTTTGTGACCCAATTTGGCATTTTCTTGGCAAGGATAGTAGAGTGGTTTGCCATTTCCTTCTCCAGCTCATTTTATAGATGAAGAACTGAGGCAGACAGAGATAAGTGGCTTCCATAGGGACATACAGTCAGTAAGTGTCTGAGGCTGGATTTAAATTCTGGAATTTGAGCCTTCGTGACTCCTGGCTCAGCACTCTATGCTCTGCATGATCTAGCTGCCCATCCTCATGTTACAGCTGAGGAATAATCAGATTGTAAGCATCTTGAGGGCAGATATTAACTTCTGCCCTTTTTTGTATATATTGTACTTAGCACAGTCCAGGACACATAGTAGGTTCTTAATAAATGTTTATAGATTGATCAAGGAAACTGAGGCAAAATTGTTATTTTCCTAGATACTTTATCTGAAACTGGTTTTTAGCTCAAAATTTCTGAGTTCAGGTTCACTGCTCTGTCCATTGCCCCACCTACCTTCCTTATATGTTATACTTTTAATAAAGATCTTGAAACCCCATCCCTACATAGGCTTACTCTAGGTAATAAGAAATCTCATTCTATTTTTTCTCTGAGTAGGGTGTAGGAAAGTAGAGGTTGCTGGGACAACATGATATCAACAGGGTTCATGTAGGACACGAGGGAAAGAGATTTTCAATCATCATGAGCCTCTTTTACGCCTATTTTGCATGACTCATGCCAATAATATATCCTCTTAACCATTGGCATGGGCAAAATTCACTGGGCTCCAACTTCTTATTCAGTAGATAAGCTTGCAAAAGAAAATTCAAAGTAGCCCCCAAATTAGAAAAAACTTTGATCTCAGTCATTCTCTGAAGCAGTAGTAACAAGTGAATGGGTTGAGGGGAATCTTTTTTTTAAAAAAATCTTCAAAATTTAGGATCAAAATGTCTTGCATCTATTCAAAGGAATTTTTTTTCAAATCAAGTATATTCTGAAGGAATTTACTATAATTCAGTTCACTTTTTTAAACCCTTACCTTCCATCTGAGAATCAATTTTAAGCATTGGTTCAAAAGCAGAAAAATAGTAAGGCCTCAGCAATTGAAGTTAAGTGACTTGTCCAGGGTCACAGAGCTAGGAAGTGTCTGAGGCCAAATGTTGTCTAGGTCCTCCCAACTCTTGGCCTGGTGATCTATCTGCTCTGCTACTTAACTTGCTTTCAGTTCAAATTAATAAACATTAATTTACAAAGGCAGGTAGGTGCTAAAGAAGCTAGAGTGTTGTAGCAGCAGTCAGGAAAAAACAAATTCAAAATTTACATTGTATACATGCTAATTGTGTGATTCTGAGCAAGTCACCTAACTTCAGACTGTCTCAGTCACCTTCCTGACCTGGAAAATGGGGATAATAACAACATCGACATCCTTGAGTTTTTATGAGGATAAATGAAATGATGTTTACAAAATATTTTGTGAACATTTAAGTGCTATATAAGTGTTATCTATTATTATTAATGATGATTATCATAATAAGCACCTACTATGTGCCAGGCAATTCCAATATTTAAAGAAACTCTATTGTAACGAAATATAAGAATGTGTAATGTGTCTGCTATATTTATCTTGATGCTATGGCATGAACTTCATATAAATGGGTGAATTAATGAATATACTTTTCTCATGAAACAAATTTCTGTCCTTGTAAGAACCCAAAGTTAGTGATTTTTTTTATCTTTACTTATGTGAGTTTTCTGTCACCCATTTGAAACTTCCCAAAGTTCATATTTGGATTCAAGGACTTGCTCAAACTGATGTGCTGATGATGGATGAGTTCTATACTCTTCATTAGTTGGTGCAGATGTTTCTTCATAACTTGGTAAAATGTTATAACTGATAAAAAAATATCCCCACTTTAGCTTCCAATCTTATTAAGATGTACCTCTGAGAGAATGTCTTTCATTTAAAAAGATAAAGAACTTTTAATGGGTTATGCACTCCAGCATCTAAAGATCGAATAACTTTCAGGATTGTGTCCCAAAAATAATTGCCTTGAATTTCCTCCATCTGATTGGCATGTGATGAATTACAAAACTAATATCATGGAACTTTTTGAGATGTCATATTTGGGTCTTTGTAAAATGATAATTTTGAAGGTTGATTCCAAAGCTCCTTTCATTTCTAGCTCTATGAACCTATGAAAAATCACAGGAAGTACTGGGTTAAATTTGTTTGCCTCATTTCCTGAAAGTGTTTTCATATTTATTTTACCAGACCAAAGAATTGTCTGGAGAAAGGTTTTGTCAATATTCCATGGGAGCAAAATCAAGAGATTTTCATCTTTGATCATAATTCATATCCATTTAATTTTCTGTATGTAGCAAGTGAATAGATAAATTCAAAGCCCTATCAGGGTATATACTCCCCATTTATGAACTGTATCAGAAAATCCCCTGTTGAAACTTTAAGTATTCATTATTTTGTTAATTGAGTGAATAATTCAATTCAACTAGGCAACTATTTATTATCAATCATTTGCCAGTTATTATGCTGACCTAGGGAGAAAAAGATAAAAATGAAGAGTCCCTCTCCTCAGGGAGCTTTTGCCCACTCTCCCCGGATGTAGACTGCAATCCCTCTATTGCATAGATTTCTACACTGTGAGGCCAACGGAGTCCTTAGTGATCATCTGGTCCAAACCCATCATTTTACACATGGAGAAATGGAGAATCAACAAAATAAATTGATTTGCCCAAGATTATATAGTTAGTGGATGCTAGAAGTGGTACTTGAACACAGATATTATGCCCTCCTCCCATTATGTGTATCATTGTGCTTTCTGTAAGCTTTGGTGTTTCTAGAAAAGAAATTACCCACGGACCAAACCTCATACATTGAGTCCATCTGAGCTAAGCTAACTACAATCTTAGACTACATTACAAAACCTCTCCTTGAAGCCTTTCTAACTTGGCAGGATCTGCTAGTAGTTGCTTAGTAGTTATGTGGTAGAAAAAATAGAATACTAGATTTGGAGACAGGTTGACCTGATTTAGAGTCCTGCCTGAAATATTTTCAGACTCAGTTTTCTCATCTGTAAAATGAAATCATAATTGCATCTACCTTGAAGGGCTATTGTGAAAATTATATAACATAACATATATAAAGTACTTTGCAAATATCAAAGTACTATATAAATATTTGGAGGTGGTGGTGGTAGTAGTAGTAGTAGTAGTAGTAGTAGTAGTAGTAGTAGTAGTAGT
>NW_025380375.1:0-10107 GCF_016433145.1 Gracilinanus agilis | reverse complement strand
AAGTTGCAGGATACAAAACAAATGCACATAAATCATCAGCATTTCTATACATTTCCAACACACAAGAGCAGCAAGAAGTAGAAAGAGAAACACCATTTAAAATCACCCTAGACAATATAAAATACTTAGGAATCTACCTACCAAAACAAACACAGCAATTATATGAAAACAACTACAAAACACTTTCCAAACAAATAAAACTGGATTTAAACAATTGGAAAGCCATTGATTGCTCATGGGTAGGTCGAGCTAACATAATAAAAATGACAATTCTACCCAAATTAATTTACCTATTTAGCGCCATACCTATCAAGCTACCAAAAAACTTCTTTACTGAATTAGAAAAAACTATAACAAATTTCATTTGGAATAACAAAAGATCAAGAATATCAAGGGAAATAATGAAAAAAAATGTGAAGGAAGGGGGCCTAGCAGTACCAGATATTAAACTGTACTATAAAGCAGCAGTCATCAAAACAATATAGTACTGGCTAAGAGATAGAGAGGAGGATCAATGGAATAGCCTTGGGATAAATGACATCAGCAAGACAGTGTATGACAAACCCAAAGAGCCCAACTTTTGGGACATGAATCCACTATTTGACAAAAATTGCTGGGAAATTTGGAAAACAATATGGGACAGATTAGGTATAGATCAACATCTCACACCCTACACCAAGATAAATTCAGAATGGGTGAACGACTTGAATATAAAGAGGGAAACTATAAACAAGTTAAGTGAACACAGAATAGTATACTTGTCAGATCTATGGGAAAGGAAAGACTTTAAAACCAAGCAAGAGTTAGAGAAAATTACAAAATGTAAATTTAATGGTTTTGATTACATTAAACTAAAAAGTTTTTGTACAAACAAAAACAATGTAGTCAAAATCAGAAGGGAAACAACAAATTGGGAAAAAATCTTTATAACGAAAAACTCTGACAGGGGTCTAATTACTCAAATATATAGGGATTTAAAGCAATTGTATAAAAAATCAAGCCATTCCCCAATTGATAAATGGGCAAGAGACCTGAATAGGCAATTTTCAGGTAAAGAAATCAAAAGTATCAATAAGCACATGAGAAAGTGTTCCAAATCTCTAATAATTAGAGAAATGCAAATCAAAACAACCCTGAGGTATCACCTCACACCTAGCAGATTGGCTAAAATGAAAGAAGGGGAGAGTAATGAATGCTGGAGGGGATGTGGCAAAATTGGGACATTAATGCATTGCTGGTGGAGCTGTGAACTGATCCAGCCATTCTGGCTGGCAATTTGGAACCATGCTCAAAGAGCCATAAAAGAATGCCTGCCCTTTGATCCAGCCATACCATTGCTGGGTTTGTACCCCAAAGTGATCACAGATAAACAGACTTGTATGAAAATATTTATAGCTGTGCTTTTTGTGGTGGCAACAAATTGGAAAAGGAGGGGATGTCCTTCAATTGGGGAATGGCTGAACAAACTGTGGTATATGCGGGTGATGGAATACTATTGTGCTAAAAGGAATAATAAATTGGAGGAGTTCCAGGTGAACTGGAGAGACCTCCAGGAACAGATGCAGAGTGAAAGGAGCAGAGCCAGAAGTACATTGTACACAGAGACTGATATACTGTGGTAAAATTGAATGTAATGGACCTCTGTACCAGCAGCAATACAATGACCCAGGACAATTCTGAGGGATTTATGGTAAAGATGCTACCCACATTCAGAGGAAGGACTACAGGAGAGGAAACATATAAGAAAAACTACTACTTGAATGCATGGGTCAGGGTGGACATGATTGAGGGTGTGGACTCAAAACTACCACACCAATGCAACTACCAACAATTTGGAAATTGGTCTTGATCAAGGACATGTGACAAAACTAGTGGAAATGCGCATCGGCCATGGGTGGGGGGAGTGCGGGGGGGGGGGGTGAAGGGGAAAGGAGGAGCATGAATCATGTAACCATGTTAAAAATGTATATTAATAAATGTTAAAAAAAAGAACAACAAACAATTTATACTTGTAATTACTGGTTATTGTATGATATAGATTCACATCTCCAAATTTGCCCTCTTTTCTATCAGCCCCACTCCCTTCTTTTGTGCCTTTCCTCTCCCAAATTCCATTAGAGTAATGGTTCCCAAACTTTCTTGGCTTACCACCCCCTTTCCAGAAAAAAATATTATTTAGTGCCCCCTGGAAATTATGAAACTATTTATTAAACCCAGAATAGAATGTAATACAAAAAAAGTGTGACCATCACTGCCCCGCTCTGGATCGCTGCAGCACCCACCAGGAGCAGTAGCGCCCACTCCAAAGTGGGAGAGTAAGGCAGATTTCTATATTTAATTGATTGAATTGAATCCTTCCCTCTTGGAACCAATTCTGATGAAAGTAAAGGTCAAGTGGTCTCCTCTCTTTCCCCAAACTTTCACTCCACTATAAAGCTCTTAAATGCCTCTTTTATGTGAGATCATCGATTCCATTCTATTACTTTCTTCCCTCTTCTCTCAATTCATTTCTTCTTCTCATTCCTGGATTTATTATTTCTTTTTAGATATCCCATTATATTTAACTCATATCCTTGCCTGCTATCTATGAATACTACTTCCAACTACCCCAATAATGACAAATTTCTTAGGAGTTAGAACAATCATCTTCCCCAGTATTTATGTAAAAGGTTAACCTTATTGAATGTCTTTTGATTTCTATCTTCTGTTTAGATTTTTATGCTTCTTTTGAATTTTATATTTGAGAGTCAAATTTTCCATTCAATTCAGGTCTTTTCATCAGGAATGTTTGAATGTCTTCCATTTCATTGAATATCCAATTTTCCCCAATGGATTATACTCAGTTTTTCTGGGTAAGTGATTCTTGGTTGAAGTCCTAGCTCCTTTGCCTTCTGGAATATTACATTCCAGATTCTCTGATCCTTTAGTGTAGAAACTGCTAACTCTTGTGTTATTGACAATGGCTCCACAATATTTGAATTGTTTCTTTTTGGCTACTTGCAATATTTTCTCCTTGACCTAGGAGTTCTTTGACTATGATATTCCTGGGAGTTATACTTTTGGGATCTTTTTCAGGGAGTAATTAATGGATTCTTTTAATTTCTCTGTTACCCTCTGGTTCTAGAATATCAAGGCAGTTTTCCTTGATAGTTTTTGAAAGATGATGTCTAACTTCTTTTTCTAATCAGACCTTTCAAGTAGTATAGTAATTCTTAAATCTTTTGTCATATTTATTTGGCAGGTATATTGCTTTTCCAATGAGATATTTAATATTTTCTTCTATTTTCTTCATTCTTTTGATTTTATTTGTTTGTTTCCTGATGTCTCAAGGAGTAATTAGCTTCTACTTACCCAGTTCTAATATTTAAGAAGTTTTTTGAGTTAGTTTTTGTACCTCTTTTTTCCATATGGCCAATTCTGCACTCTACGGAGTTCTTCCTTCACTGTCTTTTTGCATATCTTATTTTCATTTAGCCAATTTTTGCTCTTTAAGAAGTTCTCTTCAGTGGATTTTTGTGTTTCTTTTGCCAAATGGCCTATTCTTTTTTAAAAAATATTATCTTTTCTTAATTACTTTTTGTAGCTCCTTTATGAAGCTATGGCTTTTTTCAAGCTTTTCCAGTTTCACTCTTTTATTTTTTCCCAAATTTTTAATTTTATCCCTCTTATCTGATTTTTAAAATCTTTTTGAACTCTCCCATTAATTCTTTTTAGGTATGTGGTCACTTCATTTTTTTTTGAGACTTTGAATGCAGCAACGTTGACTTTTTTGTCTTCTTTTGAGTTTGTATTTTGGTCTTCCCTGTCATCAAAATAGCTTTCTTTGTTGAGTTTCTTTTATGTTGCATATTCATTTTTCCAAATTTTTTCTTTTATTTTAACTTTAAAAAACTGTTAAAAATTGGGCTCTATGACTTTGGTGAAAGGAACACTGTTCCAATATTCCCTGTTGAGCTGCCTTCAGAGCCAGTTCTGGTGATCTGTAAGTTTTTTGTTCTTCCAAGGTAGGATGATCTAAGGAGAGATGTATTTAATATTCCCCTGGCCTGTTCTCTGATCTATGAGAGACCACAAGCACTCTTTTCAATCTTAGCACTATGATCAGGGTCCCCTGCTACCCTTTGGCTACAAGTGCTGGTTGGTGTGTGTTAGTATTCTTCCTCACCCTGGAACCATGATCAAGGACTGTAATCTGTGACTGTGTATGGACAATGCAACAAGAGTCTTAAGACCAAAGCTATCAAAGGAATCTTTGTAATCTTTTGAGCAGTTCTCTGATCCCCTCTTACCATCTGTGGCTCAGAGAGAAGATGTGTACGTACCTTCTCCCCTATCTTAGCTCTGCTAACTTTTCATTTGATTTTCATCTCAAATCATGGTCTTAGCTGTTACAAAATCTTTTCCCAGAGTCTCCGAAGTGTTTTAGGGATTGAGTTAAGCAGCACAGAAAATTTAGAAAATCTTGGCATTCATAAGGAATGTTTCTTCAACTTGAATTCTTTGTTGGATCTTCTCCAAAATGGTGGTGACCACCTTTAGTGAGTATCTATCTTCCTCTTTTATGCCTTATCTGATGCCTGTGATGAGAAGATTGTTAAACAAGATTATTTTTAGTTTCATATTTTTCAGGGTCTCTTGAATGATTATGATGCATAGATGAGGTGTACTTCATTGGGAAAAAAAGAGAGTATAAGTCCAGGTTTTATTTTACAGAAGGAAATGCTTCTGCATAATCATCAGACACTAAGCCCAGATGGATCTTATATTCTCTACAATTCAGATTCTTCCCCTGGAGTTTGTGAATGTATTTTGTTAATAATTTGATAAATACATTTCTATCTAATTATTTCCTTTGTGATACTATCTATTGCTTTTAAAGGCTTTATCCTGTTAAGGGATTCATGGACTTCACCAGACTGTCAAAAGAGTTGTGATGTAATAACAACTTTTATTCCATAACTCTGAGATTTCATTTCACTCCTATCAGATAGGCTAAAATGATAAAAGAGCAAAATGATAAATGTTGGAGGAGATGTGGGAAAATGGGGACACAAATACATTTTTGGTAAAATTGTGAACTCATCCAACCATGTTGGAGAACAATTATGTTCAATGTGTTATAAAATAGTGCATACCTTTTGACCCAGGAATATCACTATTAGATTTCTTTCCTAAGGTGATTAGGGAAAAAGATATTTATAGCAGCCCTCTTTGTGGTCACCAAGAATTGAACATTGAAAGGATGCACATCAATTGGGAAATGACTAAACAAATTATGGTATATGATTATGATGGAATACTACTACATCATAAGAAATTACAAGCAAACTAATTTTGGAAAAATATAGAAAGACGTACATGAAATTCTAAAGAGTGAAAATAGCAGAAACAAGAAAACATTATATATAGTGACAAAAATAGCATTTGAAGAATGATGTGTATGTTCACCTCCAGAGAAAGAACTGATGAATAGAAATGAGTAAGACATTTTCTATCTTTTTCTTAAATGATGCCTTCTCTAACAGGGAGAGGGGAGGAAGGGGAGACTTAACTGTATGTAACAAAAAAAATGTAAGTGTAAGAAGAATCTTTATTTCATTTCTGAACAGGTAAAATGTAGTTCACTTTTGATTATTACTTGTCAAAGCCTAATTATTACCTACCATTATCCTCAACAGGGACATGCTTGATTTGGGTATAGATGATACAAAAAATGACTTTGCATAAATTGGAGAAAGTAGATTAGTAGTTAATGACATTCTCTCAGTCATCTTTTATAGGTGTTAATAATGTCTAAAAATATTTCTACTTTTCTGGATTCTCCCCTCCCCTTCAAATACTTTGCATATTGACCCTTTAGTTCATTCATAATTTTGTCCCATTAAGCACACATTTCTTCTGTACCTATTTCATTTAATTTTATTCTTTTTCTAGTCTTTTTTTCTTGGATGATATTTCCAAGTCCCCTCCAAACACATTTAAACATATGAGGATAGTGTTTAACTTTGGAGGTTCCATTTTCTTGATGAATAGAACAGTGTATAAACAATGTATTTTTATAGGTTATTTCCATTTGTTTGCTTTCCATCACATTATTGAATTCCATTGGAATCTTGCAATACTTTCCTTCATTTTTTACCTTATATTGTTTCATTCTACTTTATGATGTTGTGTAGGTCATGTATTATTTTTCTTTATAGGATTTTACAAATCAGTTTATAGTCTAACCTAGTGTTGCCTTTGGCAGACTTATCTCTCTATTTGGCAAGTTATTCAGATATTTTCTGACTGCAATACTTTTGGACCCTTTGTTCCATGAAAATACTGCAATTACATTATATTTTATTGGTAGAATTTTCATATTCTGAGCCCTATATTAGTAAAACAGAGATTTATATCTGTCAGTCCATGAATTACTGTGAATTTTTCATGTGTAATTTTAGGTATCTGGTCTTCTATTGGTAAAATTTTGAAGCCTGCAATCATGTGTTTTATACTTCTTATATTTCCTTGTGTAATCTGCATTGAATATGACTAATTCTGAGCTCTTTTAAGATAACTCTTCTTTAATTCCTATTTATAGTAATTCTTTTCCACAAATAATTTGGCATGACATAGTCATCTGTTCAATGTTTCCTCATCTACATATTGTTGGCTGAATTTGTTTCTGACAATGCTACTAATGAAGGACCTTTTGATTTCACTCATGGATTTTAATTATATGAAAGGAAAGCCACTTTAGATTATATTTTACAAATGGCATGTACCTGTTTTCACCCTTTGCTATCACCAAGAAAAGAGATATCTGCATATTACAAAGACATTTCTGTAGAGTTTTAACCTGTTAATTTTGTACAGTGAGAAAGTCTATAAATCTACTATCTTTTATTTTCCTTTAGCTGAGGATGATAAACCTTCTGTTTCATTAATAACCCCTAAGAATGGTGGTTAAGGAAATAGTTCTCAAATTTGGTATAGTCCATTTTGGAGTTCTAAAAATTAACATTATGAATGCTAATACAGGGATGTTAAATTACTTTAAAATATTTTTCTCATTGAACTGTTTTTTGTCATTTCATTGTTATAATAATTACAAATAGATAACATACATATGTCATCCACTCTATGCTAAGCATTGGCTTAAGTGCCTTGTAGATAATATTACATTTGGTCTTCATAACCATTCTGGGAGTTAGGTACTATAATCACCCTCATTTCATAGACTGAGAAATTGAAGCAAAGAAAAGTTGCAAATTGTTCAAGGTCATAAAGCTAGTAAGTTTTTGAGCCAGCTCTGAAACTGTCAAATCTTGAATTCAATTCCTGCCTCTGAAATATCCTTACTCTATGAATTGGTCAAGTCACTTAAGACCTCCAACATTATAAATTGTTTAAAAAGGTAAGGGAATTTGCATTACTAAAAGTAGTTTCCTCAGTAGTTCCTTTTATGAATGAAATCAGAGATTGAATTCATTTCCTTTTCCTTATGTTTTCTCTTCAGGTATCCATAGTCTATATTAGATTATAAAAGGCAGTAAACTTCTGGTGTATAACGCTAGCCACAGAATTATGTCTTCCTTGCTATTTAGTTGGTGATAATTTTCTGTGGTCTGTAGTGATGTGCAGTTGCAAAGTTTCTACCATCTCCTTGTATAACTGGCATTGATCACTAAGACCAAGCTCCCTGAGGATTACAACATTCCTAATGAATAATGACCTACTCTTAGATTTTTCTCATAAATATCTCAATTTCCACAATCAAATATATATGACTCAGCTTTTTGTTAAGTGTTTTATTTTTCCTTATTTTGGTATGAGCTCATGATGTTGTCATTTTATGGGAGGTCTTTTGAAATGCTACTTTCATCTTAGGTATTTTGTATGTTCCCCATGGAAATAAACCATAATCAATTACATTAGGCAAATCAAATGCTATATCCCTATTGTCACCCTTTTCTTTTCCTGAATGTAATGGTCTGCTTATTCCAAGCATGTTTATAGAATTTATTTATATATTTGTTATTTATTTATTCATCATTTATTTATTTGTTATTGTTATTTGAATATATTTATATAAGTTTTTGAACTGTTTATCATGTTTTATAGGAGTATCTATGAATCTTTTTCTTCCTTTTTTCATAAGGAAGTCTAAATCTTTTTAGAGCTGCTGTAACATTCTGGGCTCTGTCCTTTTTATTCAGGTTTTATTTAGGATGTATGATTTCCAGATTTGTTATAGTCTATTTTGCAGTTCCAAAAGTATACATAAGACATGTATTATGTAGGTGTTAATTGCTTTCATCATGTGTTTCCTTTTAAGTTTTTATTTGGAGAGGCTAATAAGTCTCAACATGCTCCAATTAGAGAGTCTTTTCTTTAATATCTTTATGTTTGATACATCTTTCCTATGAGAGACCAAGAAGGTATTTTACTTATATGTGCTGCTTCCATCCTTTCGTTTCATGTGACCACTAGGGTAAACCGTAAAGACATGTGTCTCTCTAGATATTTGGTGTCTGTTAATAAATATAAACTTATCAAGTCCAAATGATATTTTGATCTTTTTGAAGATTCTATGGGAGGAAGATAATGTTTAATGTATTTTTCAGGAGAACCATAATAGTCTGATATAATTAATATATATATATATCAGTTAATTAACAAGATGCTTTAGTTTATTACCATATTTAATTTGGAAGCCATCATTAGTCATAGTTTATTTAGAAGATATAATATATCTGAAGCTAGGCAGAACCATTTTGATCTTAAATTTCTTCCCAGAAAAAATCTTATTTTTGTCTATTGCTAGTGCCATATTTCAAATAGGGAACAATTTTCCACCCAGAATAGCATCAAATATGCTTGTATTCTTACTATATTCGGTTCTGTTTTACATATTTGCAGTACTTGAATAAGTCATAAGTGCAGAATTGAGTAAAAGGTTTTAAGATAATTTATAAAGGTAGCACAATTGTCATTACATTTTCCAAATGGCTTGCTTGTTCAATAACTAGTGATTTGATAGATTGCTCTTTATATTTCAGGTGCTTTTTGGAATACTCATTTTGGTCTTCAGCAAATATCTTGATATCTTGATTTTTTTTCTTTTCTTGGTAACGTTAATGGTTTTTTTTTTCCTTCTCAGTGATATTAGTGGTCAGTGCATGAAGATGTAATTGTCCTATATTCTTTTTTTATTATTAGACATTTATTAATATTCGTTTTTAACCTGTTTACATACTTTATGCCCCTACTTTCCCCTTCACCCCCTGCTCTCCCCCCACCCATGGCCAACGCACATTTCCACTGGTTGTAACATGTGTCCTTGTTCAGGGTCTATTTCCCATTCCTGTCTGCCTCAGCCCATGCATTCAAGCAATTGTTTATCTTATATGTTTCCTCTCCTGCAGTCCTTCCTCTGAATGTGGGTAGCATCTTTACCATAAATCCCTCAGAGCTGTCTTGTGTCATTGCAGTGCTGCTGGTACAGGAGCCCATTACATTTGATTTTACCACAGTATATCAGTCTCTGTGTACAATGTTCTTCTGGCTCTGCTCCTTTCGCTCTGCATCACTTCCTGGAGGTCTCTCCAATTTGCATGGAATTCCTCCAGTTTATTATTCCTTTTAGCACAATAGTATTCCATCACCCACATATACCACAATTTGTTCAGCCATTCCTCAATTGAAGGACATCCCCTCATTTTCCAGTTTTTTGCCACTACAAAAAGCGCAGCTATAAATATTTTCATACAAGTCTATTTATCTATGATCTCTTTGGGGTACAAACCCAGCAATGGTATGGCTGGATCAAAGGGCAGGCAGTCTTTTATAGCCCTTTGGGCATAGTTCCAAATTGCCAGCCAGAATGGTTGGATCATTTCACAACTCCACCAGCAATGCATTATTGTCCCGATTTTGCCACATCCCCTCCAGCATTCATTACTCTCCCCTTCTTTCATTTTAGCCAATCTGCTAGGTGTGAGGTGATACATCAGAGTTGTTTTGATTTGCATTTCTCTAATTATTAGAGATTTAGAACACTTTCTCATGTGCTTATTGATACTTTTGATTTCTTTACCTGAAAATTGCCTATTCATGTCTCTT
>NW_025380374.1:0-5887 GCF_016433145.1 Gracilinanus agilis | reverse complement strand
ATATCATCTGCAAAGAGTGATAGCTTAGTCTCCTCATTGCCTATTTTGATACCTTCAATTTCTTTTTCTTCTCTAATTGCAACTGCTAGTGTTTCTAGTACAATGTTGAATAATAGAGGTGATAATGGGCATCCTTGTTTTACTCCTGATCTTATTGGGAAGGCTTCTAATTTATCCCCATTGCATATGATGTTTGTTGATGGTTTTAGGTATATACTATTTATTATTTTTAGGAAAGGTCCTTCTATTCCTATACTTTTCAGTGCTTTCAATAGGAATGGATGCTGTATTTTGTCAAATGCTTTTTCAGCATCTATTGAGATAATCATGTGATTTTTGTTTGTTAGGCTGTTGATATGGTCAATTATGTGGATGGTTTTCCTAATGTTGAACCAACCTTGCATTCCTGGTATAAATCCCACCTGATCATGGTGGATGATCTTCTTAATTACTTGCTGGAGTCTCTTTGCTAGTATTCTATTTAAGATTTTTGCATCTATGTTCATTAGGGAGATTGGTCTGTAGTTTTCTTTCTCTGTTTTTGATCTCCCTGGCTTTGGAATCAGTACCATATTTGTGTCATAAAAGGAATTTGGTAGGACTCCTTCTTTGCTTATCATATCAAATAATTTGTATAGTATTGCGATTAGTTGCTCTTTGAATGTCTGATAGAATCAATCAGGCCCTGGCGATTTTTTCTTAGGGAGTTCTTTGATGGCTTGTTCAATTTCTTTTTCTGATATGGGATTATTTAGGTATTCTATTTCTTCTGCTGTTAATCTAGGCAGTTTATATTTTTGTAAATATTTGTCCATATCTCCTAAATTGTTATATTTATTGCCATATAATTGGGCAAAATAGTTTTTAATGATTGCCTTAATTTCCCCTTCATTAGAGGTGAGGTCTCCCTTTGCATCTTTGATACTATCAATTTGGTTTTCTTCTTTCCTTTTTTTTATTAGATTAAACAGTACTTTGTCTATTTTATCTGTTTTTTCAAAGTACCAGCTTCTAGTCCCATTTATTAATTCAATAGTTCTTTTACTTTTGATTTTATTAATTTCTCCCTTGGTTTTTAGTATTTCTAATTTAGTTTTCATCTGGGGATTTTTAATTTGCTCGCTTTCTAATTTTTTGAGTTGCATGCCCAATTCATTGATCTCTGCCCTCCGTAATTTGTTAATATATGCACTCAAGGATATAAATTTCCCTCTGAGTACTGCCTTGGCCACATTCTACAGAGTTTGGTAGGATGTCTCATTATTGTCATTTTCTTCAATGAAATTGTTGATTATTTCTATGATTCCTTCTTCGACAAATTCATTTTGAAGAATCATATTATTTAATTTCCAATTAGTTTTTGATTTTCCTGTCCAGGTGCCCTTACTAATTATTATTTTTATTGCATTATGATCTGAGAAGGTTACATTTATTATTTCTGCTCTTTTGCATTTGTTTGCAATGATTCTATGCCCTATAATGTGGTCAATCTTTGTGAATGTGCCATGTGCAGCTGAAAAGAAGGTGTATTCCTTTTTGTCCCTATTTATTTTTCTCCACATATCAATTAAATCTAATTTTTCTCGGACTTCATTCACCACTCTTACCTCTTTCTTATTTATTTTTCAGTTTAATTTATCTAGTTCTGACAGAGGAATATTTAGATCTCCCACTAGTATGATTTTGCTATCTATTTCCTTCTTGAGGTCTGCCAGTTTCTCCTTTATGAATTTGGGTGCTATGCCACTTGGTGCATACATATTTAGCAGTGTTATTTCCTCATTGTTTTTACTGCCTTTAATCAGGATGTAATGACCTTCCGTGTCTTTTCTAATCATATCTATTTTTACTTTGTCTTTGTCAGAAATCATAATAGCCACTCCTGCCTTCTTTTTCTCATTTGAAGCCCAAAAGATTTTGGTCAAGCCCTGAACCTTAAACTTGTGTATGTCTACCCGCCTCATATGTGTTTCTTGTAGACAACATATGGTGGGATTTTGGTTTATAATCCACTCTGCTATTTGCTTCCGTTTTATGAGTGAGTTCATCCCATTCACATTCAGAGTTATAATCATCAGTTGTGCATTTGCTGACATTTTCGAATCCTCCCCTATTCCTACCCCCTTTTCCCTTCTACTTTTTCCTTTTAAACCAGTGGTTTGCTATTGAGCTGTTATCCTTTATCCCCTCCCTTGATTAATTTCCCTTTATACCCCTCCCTTATTTTCCCCCTCTTTTTGTTTTTAAAGGCCTTATGAATTCCCTCCCTCTTCTCCCCTCCCTTTTTTTGACCTCCCCACTCCCTTCTAACTTTCTCAGAAGGGTTAGATAAGAGTTTTATGTCCCAATGGATAGTATAGCTACTCTTCCCTCTCCAGGTTGATTACACTGAGAGTAAGGTTTGATTATTACCTATTAATGCTCTCTTCCTCTCCTTCTTATAATAGTATTTGTCCCCTCTCCCTCCCATGCCCTCTTTGTGTGTAATAGAATATCCTATTTTCTTATTCACTCAAGTTTTTCTTGGTGTCCCCTGCTATTCACCCCCTCTTTCCCATCCCCAATGTCATCTTAGATTATTTAGTGTTCCACCCTCACCCTGTGAATTATTCTTCTGATTACTATAATAGTGAATATTATAATAGTGAATAGAGTTCACTACAGAGAATTATACATAACATTTCTCTACATAGTAATACAGATAATTAGATGTCACTGAGGCCCTTAAAAAGGCAAATTTAAAAATTATAAGTTTTCTTTCTTTCCCCTCTGTATCTTATTTACCTTTTCATGTTTCTCTCGATTTTTGTGGTTGGATATCAAACTTTCCATTTAGCCCTGGTCTTTTCTGTGCAAATACCTGGAATTCTTCAATTTTGTTGAATGCCCATACTTTCCCCTGGAAATATATAGTCAATTTTGATGGGTAGTCTATGCGTGGTTGCAGGCCCAGCTCTCTTGCCTTTCTTAATATCGTATTCCAAGCTTTGCGATCTTTTAGCGTGGAGGCTGCCAGATCCTGTGTGATCCTGATTGGTGCTCCTTGATATTTGAATTGTTTCTTTCTGGCTTCTTGTAAGATTTTTTCTTTTGCTTGGAAACTCTTCAATTTGGCAATTATATTTCTGGGTATTTTCTTTTCTGGATCGAATGTCGCAGGTGTTCTATGAATCCTTTCAATGTCTATATTGCCCTCTTGTTGTAGGACTTCAGGGCAATTTTGCTGGATTATTTCTGTTAGTATGGAGTCCAGGTTTCTATTAATTTCTGGTTTTTCTGGAAGACCAATTATTCTCAAATTGTCTCTTCTAGACCTGTTTTCTTGGTCTGTCACTCTCTCATTGAGATATTTCATGTTTCCTTCTATTTTTTTCAGTCTTTTGACTTTGTTTTATTTGTTCTTGTTGTCTTGAGATCATTAGCTTCTAATTCCTCAATTCTAGCCTTTAGGGATTGGTTTTCGGCTATAATCTTTCGGTTTTCGGCTATGATCTTTTGATTTTCGGCTGTAATCTTCTGTTTTTTGGCTGTAATCTTCTGTTTTTTAGCCATAATCTTCTGGTTTTCGGCCATAATCTTCTGGTTTTCGGCCATAATCTTCTGGTATTCCTTTTCAATCCTGTCATTTCTGGTGTTCAATTTGCTTATCAGTTCATTTGGTTTCTGAGCCTCACTTTCCATTTGCAAGATTCTACCTTTTAAACAGTTATTTTCTTGCCAGATCTCTTCCATTTTCCTCAAAATCTCAGTTTTGAACTCTTCCATAGCTTGTGAGGAGTTTTCCTTATTTGAGGAGGGTCCGGATGCTTGTTTGTTCTCCTCCTCTGTTTGCTTGGTTGTCTGGATTTTCTCTGTGTAAAAGTTGTCGAGTGTTTAAGACTTCTTTTTCTTGTTGTTAATCTTTCTCTTCTGAACTTCCTGAGACTGGTTAGCCATTGTTAGCCCAGCAGCTTCTCAGGTTTATCCTCGAGCTCAGGGTCTGTCCGCGGTCTTTTGGCTCCTGAGGTCTGAGTTCTG
The DNA here is from genome assembly GCF_016433145.1 of Gracilinanus agilis. Lineage (NCBI taxonomy): Eukaryota > Metazoa > Chordata > Mammalia > Didelphimorphia > Didelphidae > Gracilinanus > Gracilinanus agilis. The sequence goes on along the minus strand of NW_025380374.1, from coordinate 1,870 downwards.
GTTTTTTCCAAGATCAAGCCCCCTGGTGGACCCCCTTGCTTGCTCGTCTGCCGGAGGTTTCTTTACAAGTCTCAGGGTGCTGCTTCCACAGTCGTATACCCGTCTGCACTGGTTTCCCACTCAGGATTTCAGAGCTTTAGCTTGTGGCTGTGTCTGCCTCCACCCACGCCTCTGCCCGTGCCTGAGCTCTGAGCCCTGCGTCTGCTCTCGGCACCCTGCTCCCGCACTCAGATTTTGTGTGCGTTCGTTAGCTTTTTGAGGTCTTAAATCTTGCTGCTCTCAGGAGCAGGCCCCGGAGCTGCCAATGACTCGATGGGTGCCCCAAACTTGCTCTATTTCTTTTTAGCTGGCTTTGGCACTAAAGGTGTTGTGTGTGGAGGGGTTGGGGGTGGGGTGGTTGCTCAGCCCGTGATTTAGTGAGAGCTGTTTCACCCCTTTATAGCATGTAAATGCCTCGATTCCACCTACCTTCCACACTGTGCCCTGTTGTGGGGTTCTGCCGTTCGTCTGGACTTGTTTTTATGTCCCCTTAAGGAGTTTTGTGTGTTTTGGTCAGGAGAGGTTAAGAGCTGCTTCTTACTCTGCTGCCATCTTAACCCTGAACCAGAAAACCCCTTTTTTATATAATAATAAATATCCAATTTACCTTCAGCCATCCTTTCTGTTTCTTTTTGGATCATGAACTCTTCCTTTATGCAGCCATTTTCCTCCATGTTCCTTTCATTTGCTTATGTTATCGAAGGGTGTTACATAGTTTTATAGCCCTTTGGGCTAAAGTTCCAAATTTTTCTCCAGAAAAGTTGCATCAACTCACAGCTAGTGCCTAAATTTCATCTTAAAGCAAGAAAAGAACCTAGTGAGGTAGGGGTAAAGTGTAATAAAAGGGGGCTGGGTGCACTGTTGGAGTAGTGTAGAAGATGGAATTAGGCCAGCCCCCCAGGGCTCTAGGCTGGTGTAGAGAGTGGAGTATGTACCAGGGGTCCTGCACCCAATAAAATAAACCTCAAAACATAAATAACTTAGGAAAGGACTTTATTTTAATAAAATCTTTTGGTAAAACCAGAAATTATTCTGGCAGAAATTAGTTTAAGACCAACACCTAATACCATATTCTATAATACATTCAAAGTAGATTCATTAACTATTAAGTTCATATGGTAGAAGAATCAGATGAAAAATAGGTCATATACTATTCACAGGAGAGGTATTCTTTATCATTCAGAAGATAGAGGCAATTATAAAAGAATTAAAAGGTAATTTTGATTGAATGAAATTTAAAAATTTCTTCAAAAAGAAAATTCCATTTCAGATAAGAAGGGAAGCAGTTAGATGAAAAAAAACCCTCTGTATCTTATCTCTCAGAGAAAGTTTAGTATCCAAGATGAATAATCAGCTAATAGATTATGTTCATGTATATGTATGCACATATGATCAAAACTATTATCCAGGAGATAAATCATTAAAGAATATGAGCAAATGATTTTCAAAAGAATTGCATGCTACAAATATTCATATATGAGAATGTTTCAAGTCACTAACAAGAACAGAAATATAAATAAAATGCTGAGGTTTCACCTCATAATCTGTAACTTGATTTGTAACAATAATTTGTAACTTGACAAAGAAGAAAAAAATCACAATAATTCATGTTGGAGACGTGTAAAATAGACATATTGGTACTTTGTTGATGGAGCTATGAATCAGTACAGCATGTTTGGAAAGCAATTTGAAACCATGCAAATAAAGTGACTAAAATTGAAATCCTTTCACCCAGAGATTCCATTGCCAGGGATGTTTACCAAAGATTTCATGATTTCATTAATAAGAAAAGCTCCATATATATCAAAATATCACATCTCTCTCTCTTGTT